>NC_041214.2:106912188-106922825 GCF_002837175.3 Physeter macrocephalus | reverse complement strand
AAAAAAAAAAAAAAAAAAAAAAAAAGCTGTGGGACTGGATAAATTCTCCTAAGGAGTGATTATGATTATAGTTGGGAAGATAGCTGCAAGGATCAAACCCTGGTGCACTGTACAATTTAGAGGTAAGGAATTTGGGAAAGCTGCAGAGACTAAGAAAATGTACGAAAAACAAAACAAAACAAAGGAATTATGTTCTGGAAGCCAATGAAGAAAGTGGACAAAGGAGAAAGGTGGTGGTGTGTCATATGATGGCTTTGGATCAAACAAGATGAGGACTGAGAGGAGACCACTGGACTTGTGAATGTTTGCAAGTCATTTGTGACCTTAACAAGAGCAGTTTTTGAAGAATGGTAAGGGCAAAAGCCTGACTGATGGTTTTGCTGTAAAAGGAAGTTTGAGTTTTGCTGTAAAAGGAAGCAGAGAAAAAGTTCTCCAATCACTTTAGTTGTAAAAAGGTACTGTTTCAGTCATTAAAATGTCATTCTGTGTATGATGAAAAACTCCCACTTCTGACCAAAGTTAGCTTTGGAAAGTCTTCAGTGGCATAAGTGGGGCGTAGTCGACTTCCTTTTCCTGCCTGTCTCATTTACGACTCCACTCCATTAATGAGGCTGCTGTTGGGTTCTTGGGGGTAAAAAAGGATGAGGGAGAAGGAAGGAGATGTGAGGGAAACGAGAGATGATACTTGAACAGCATTAATGAACTCTGACTTTGGTCTTTGAGTGTTGTAGGTATTTATATCTGACCCCCTAGGCTTGGAAAATGGTTCAGACTTAGTCTCACCTCACCATCCCCCATTCCTGCCCCCGAATTAGGATAAGGTCTAGTTTCCTAAATTCAGATCATATCTCCTCCATCTAATCTTTTATAAATATTCTCTCATCACCCTGGTTTTGAGCAGTTTACTCCAAAGAAGCTCTATTGAGCCAATTCCCCACCAAGTGACTCTCATAGGGCTGAGTCCCCATAAGACCACAGGATGTGCATGATCCATGCAGCCTTTGCCCTAAAAAATCTTCGGGAAAGCAGCTTTTTCCCAATGAAAGCATGTCTCCTTGATCCATCATCAGAACATTCAGGCAGCCAGACACTCTTAGGCTTGAGAATGATGCCAAGATTACCTCCTCCTAATCTGGCCATTTCTTTTGCTATTTGATGTCCCAAGGGGTAAACTGTAAAGTTCTTCTTTGGAGGCTGAACTGAACACTGATAACTTTTATTTAATGTGTACTATGTCAAGGGTTACTCTAGAATCGTTACTCATATTTAAAAATGTATTGTTCACAGCACCCATTGAGGTAAGAATCCATTTTACACACAGGAAAACAGAAGTACAGAAAAGTTAAGTAATGTTCACAAAGTCACATAACGTCTAAGTGGCAAGCTCGGGATTTAAACATAGACAGTCCGGCAATGGAGTCTGTACTCTTAGCCGAAATTCTCCTCTGAAAGGAGGAGACTGAGACTCAATTCCACACCACTATTAACTTACATTAAGAACAAGAAAACTTAGATTCTGTGTTTGTTGCATTATATGATGCTGTTAGTTTGTTAGAAAGCTTTTGGTCTCTAGCAATACCATTATTGCCATTAAACAAATAAACATCTTTGGTGCTGCATTTTGTTTATATGTAGCAAAATAGCACATGAGAATAACAACAGGAACTGTATAACCTATCCTTAAAATTTTCCAAGGTGATCCATCTGATGGAAACCCATTCATTACCTTTCCTCATATCTACACAATTTGAAGATCCAGAATCTCCTGATGGAAGAACCAGCTCTGAAGCTGATGTTCTTGAAGGCACCAAGTTACATGATACAAAGTACAGAAAAGAATTGTGACAGAGACAGCACACAAAGGACACATTTTTCTTCATTTTCTACTTAAGACAAAGGGAAAAGAAAATGCTCGAGAGGACAAAGTACATAAGAATATGGATTAAAAGTCAGGAGAAATTCTCAAGTTTTGTTTGGTTGATTTCCCAGACTTTTACTTTTTTATATTTTAGGTAAATTCCTATCTAACACTGAATATACAAGTATAAGGAAGATGTTCATTCCTTAAGCTCATTCCTATTTTGTAATTCTATTAAATAAATTATATTTTGCAAAATTAAGAAAGTATACATTAAAGTAGAGAGATAATAAAAAGTGTAATGCAATGTATCACCTTTATCTGTAGTCTAAATTCAAAATATCAAAATATCATGTGAGGCATCTCAAAGGCTAGTATTATACTGATATCTTACACACTTCAGTATAGACATCCTGGTTTCACACTATCTACCCTTCAGGTCCATCTTCTGAAGAGTGCTAGATGGTCTTTCTGTAGGAAATGCTGCCAACACTATCAATGGCCTATGCTAAACTTTAAGCAAGCAAAAATAAAGTCAATTCGGCTATCTTCCTCCAAACCCTAAAATCTTGCTCCAAAAATCTGTTACCAGACATGATTTTTAAAGCACAAAAACATGGACGTATCCAGAAGCAAACAGCAAGCATAGCATAGCCCTTTACCCTATCTTAGAGAAAAATCTCTCTAGACCAACTTTAGTGTCAGAGTTACCTGGACAGCTCATTCCTAATGCAAAAGGTCATTACCCATTCCTGGAGATTGAGTCTGGAGGTTCAGGTGGGGTCAAGCTGCTCTCTAACTGATTCTAATGCTGGTTCTTACTGAAGTCAGTTGTCTAGAAACTAGAATAGTTGTTCTCAAAATCTCAATCTCTGTACCATCTACATGAATATCATTTGGGGGGTTATAACATTATTTACTTGATAATTAAAGAATCTTTTCTTTAAAGTTTTATATCATTAGATATACATAACATAGACAGATGATAGACAGACAGACAGTAGAATCTTATGTAGCCAGCTTACAATACTTGCATTAGCCACTTCATGGTTTTGTATACATGCATTCCCAATTTTGGACTGCAAATTAAAACAACATTAAAAGTCAATATATGCTTCTCCCGTAAAGTACTACAGTATAAATGACTTACATTCAACAATTCAAAAAATTATGTTTCAGAGCATAAATATTTCCAGTGAGATGTTTTGAATACTGCATAGTATTCAAGAACTACAAGAATACTGCATAGTGAAGAAATATTAATACACTGTGCTTAATACATAAGAAATGGTTTTTCTTATATAAAACTGTAAGCATACATGGAGAACATGGAGACTAAGAAATCAATTCTGGTATTTGAAATTTATAGTGAGTCTTGAATAATGAAAGTTGATTTGGAAATATGGAGACCTGATCAGGATGTTGAATATATATAGAGAGAGAGAAGGGGAAAAATAAAAAAATCAACTTTGGCAGATGGCAAGCATAAATTGAAATATAATCTAAGCACCTGATCTTTAGTAGAAACACACATTAGCTTAAACTCAATTATAAAATCTAATTACATTTCTTGTGAAACCTTCTTTTAAAATGTTGATCAGTTATTAACGGCTTAATATTTGCTACTACTTGGAACACAGTAGGTAAAGACAGTGCAGTGAGACTAACTATAAAGCACGTGTGGCTCATCCATCCAGTCATCAACTGCATGATTATCAAGAAAATGCGCTCAAGTTCATTTGTGACTAATTGGCAGCCTTCGTTACAAAACAAAAGGTATCCTTCCAAGTCGAAAGAAATTTCTTAACTGATTCTTAACTGGAACCAACTGCTTCTCCTGATATTTTTTTTCTTGGTCAAAGTGAAACTTTTCTTGACTACTTTCTTTTACTGTCATCTTAAGAACAAAAGCACAAAAACTGATCAATATGGCAATCAAGACAATTCAGTAAGAAAGTTTCATCTATTTGCCACCAGTGAATGCCACAGAGACCATCACCGCAGGAAAGACAACAGAGGAGGCAACTCTAAGGCAATCTTTGAGCAACTTTCCCAGTTTTAAAGTTTCTTTAGAAAAAATGTTGGCCTTTGGTTCCGTTTTACAGTTCACAGTGCCATCAACTGAAGCTGTGCACGGACATGCTGGGAGAAAATGGCTCCTTTCAGGTTAACTTGGTTTTAACTCGCAATGTGACTTACTCTATTTGAAATGTGGCTAGCTTCATCTAGTCTAAATTGGGGGCATGTATCATTTCTTTTTGCCTCGGGACAGTACTGGAAATGAGATGTTTGATTTCAATGCATTTTTTTTCCAGCTGAAATTGTGTAAACAAATGGATTGGGGAAAATGTAATGAAATCATCTGTAGCCTGGAGCTAGCTATTGGTCCTGAGCTAAGCATTTGACGCATTAAACTAAGAGATTGAAAGTCCTAGGCACTGGGATTTAAGGTTCTCATGAGCTCAGAGAAGGGAGGATGTAGGAAGGGGTTTGCACAGTAACTTCATATACAGAGGTTAGGTCAAATAGAGTGGTAAGTGACCAAAGGCATTTTAACCAATAAAAAGAAACGACATGGATAATTCAAATACTAAAATTAATATTTTAACAGTAGAGAAACTCTAGATCAGAATTCAAGTGTACTTAGTTCTCCCTCTGATTTTGTTAATAACTCATTGGTTGCCTTTAGACAAACCAAATGATTTTTCCATGCCTCCGTTTCCCAGTAGCAAAAAATACGGTTAGAAAAGGACTATTTTACCCAGAACATTAAGGACTATAGAACCCAACAGGGACAGTAACAAAAAATGGATCTGAGCATTTTATCCTTGCATCAACTGGAGCAGTAGTACTGCATTTTTCTATTGCATTTTACATTTTCATTTAAAGGAGTCCTGTTGCCATAAAATGCTTGAAAAATTCGTAGTCTAGAAGAGGGTTTCTAAAGTGACTTCCAGCTTTGATGATGGCAAAGGTATTTTAGACAAGGTATATAATTCTCAACTCTACCCTAAGTAACCTCTGTGCACACAGCTCCTGTGACGGATTTTCATCAACACAAATTTACATCAGAGAATGGGCATCACTAAAACACTAATAAAGGAAGGAATATAGTGGAGATAGACAGTGAAGGGCCTTCACTTTGTTAAAAGAGAAAATCAATATGAGCATTTGTATTCATTCAGAAATAAGTAGAAAAGAATGCTACTATTTGGTAGCTTTCCATTGAATGGGCTACAAAAGTAAATGAAATTATGAAATGAAAATGAAATTTAAAAAAAGAAAGTGAAAGAACATAACTTCTGTAGTGCTAATTAATAACTCAAATTATTTCTAGAGCAATTATACATTAAACATTTAAAAGTTATACTTTCGGGCTTCCCTGGTGGCGCAGTGGTTGAGAGTCCGCCTGCCGATGCAGGGGACGCGGGTTCGTGCCCCGGTCCTGGAAGATCCCACATGCCGCGGAGCGGCTGGGCCCGTGAGCCATGGCCGCTGAGCCTGTGCGTCCGGGGCCTGTGCTCCGCAACGGGAGAGGCCACAACAGCGAGAGGCCCGCGTACGGCAAAAATAAATAAATAAATAAACAAACATTAAACATACATTAACCATGGATGTTTACAATGGCATTAAGAAACTTCTGAACTAAATTTTTTGATCAGATAAAATATTGTACTGAATAGTATGTGAAGAGTGAGCTTTTGTCAGAAATATTTCATTGTTGTACAAAGATTTCATCGCAATAAAATTTTATTTGTATTCGAAGAGAATGGAAAATTCAGAAATGTATTTTTCTAAATGAATAAAGGAAATTAAAATGGCATTCTGTTAAAAGATATCTCATTTTATGACATTTTGACTAGGTACAGAAAACTGGAATTATAATGTACCTCATCTACTCAATATCCTTCTATTATCTGATGGGAAATATTTTTTAAAACAACCCAACTAGAGTTAACTCCTTAAAAACAATCTTGAAAATAGGATTCTCCCAAAATATTCTGTTTGTATTAGAGTATATTTTATAAGAGAAATTAAGCACTTTTGGAAAACAATAAATCATGCCTAAAATTCCCATTCACTCTCACATACTCTTAATAACTAAAATGATGTAGAAAAGTCCTTCCTACTTGGCTACAGAGATTGCTCTTCTCAGTGATGTCAAGAGGTCATGTGGTTTTATAAGGGCAATATACACGCAAATGATTGTGCTTTGCTGAAAATAATTAAGGAAAAAGAATTTGTTTAACCAAGTCAATCAAACATCAGGATGTATTATAAGACTAGCTGGAAGGGAAATAGTATTTCTGGGTGCATGCACCTTGAAAGATTCCTCATCACTTTGTGAGGAAATGCTAATTTTCATTTTACCAATTCCCCAAGATAAATGTGGGTAGGCAGAGAGGCTTGCAGAAAAATCCCTAATCAGAACAGATTACAGGACTCTGTGATTCTCTGACAACTAATTGAGGAAACGTGTTAACATGGAAGCATGTTAAGCCAAATGGAACACTTACATATTTATTAAAAGTTAGGCATAGTAAACTAAACAACATATAAAACATGAATTCAGTTATGGGGAAGAAGAATGAAGTGTTTACCTGAAGGCAAAGAGGTAGAGTCAGACCAAATTTTCTAATATCATTCCCCACCTAGTCACCCAAAGCAGATTGCCATTTCCTAGTTAACAAGAACTTCGCTTTATCATCTTGGAGTCAGGAGATAGTGATCATCCAGAAAAAAAAGTGATTGTTGCCCATTTAAAAATATTATGATTCACATCAGCTGAGGAATCAGACAGTCACCTGAGTAAATTAAAGATTTGCTTTTAAATACTGTAACACATTAATAGATTAATGTCACAAATGTTCAGAATATTTTGAAAATTAGATTTGAACCAAGAAAGAACAGCTAGAAAATAAAAACATAAACGAAGACAATGTCAAATGTTCTGGTATAAATCCACCTATGGGTTTACATGCTCTCTTCCAGATACAGTCCAAATATTTTATACTTTGGGATGTTTATGGGTTTGTTTAATTCAAAAGATAATTAGATTACTGATAAAAGCTAATAAACTAGTCTCACATATGACTCTGTAATATTCTTCTGATTAACCTCTGAACTTGCTTTCTTTTCCTCCCACTCACCTCACCACCACCCACCACCATAGGATCTACAAATTCCAAGTTAGAATCACATCTCCCTGATGTGCTCCCAAAGTGACAAAAAGGAAAGGGATTTTCCTTTCCTTAGTTGAGTCAGTCTCTAAGGCAGATGGTTAATTCATTGCACCTGTAACCAATTAGTCATTCAAAACAACTGATTCTTCACAGTAAATTGTTGCTTTGCCAATATGAGAAGCAGGTGCATATTCAATGGATAAATCGCCAAGTGGCTGGGTACACAAGATGGAAATAATCCAAATACAAAACTCTTTGAGATTAATGTGCAGAAAAATATGAGCAGTTACAATGCTTCCAATCTAAATTAAGAATTTAATTATTTCAGATTTTGAATCGTGGCTTTGAGAATTTTACTTTTTCATTCTGATATTTGGCTATCAAATTAGGCAGATGTTTTTTCAATAAAAATTAACTTTCTTTTTAAAATAATACTTAGAATTTTTTTCTTCTTTCTTGAAACAATGAATTTTGATTACAATAAATGTATTAAAATATATTACATTATATAGTAATCCTATTTAGTTATTCTGCTTCAAAACAGGTAACTTAAATGGAAGATTTAACTTCCAGCCCAGGCACCATGACTAACTCCATGAAACTGGGCACAGGTTAGTCACTTTCATGTTTTGTAGGACGAGAATCTTTGTGATCTATTTGATTATTCTATTGCTGCGGTGGCAACGTTACAGACTTTCATAGACTTAAACCATTTTATTCTAGGAAATTACTCAATAAATATTCTTACGTTTCTCAGATATATTATTTGAATATAGAGAAGGGGTCCAGAAACAATTCTGGGGGCTTCAGATGTCAACAGCATCAAATCTAAGCATCCCAACTTCTGAATTCTCTTCCCATCAGGATTGTAGGATGATAAGGAATCACACCCAAGAGGAGTATCAGACCCTATTTAGTTGGCACCAGGACCTTATTCATATCGTCTCATCCTAGGAACCAGCCTGGAGGGTACATATATGGGGAGACTATGGCCACATTTCTAAAATTAATAAGGGATCTCCAAACACCTGGATGAAAATTTTTGTACAGGGAGGAGATTATCTCTGGGAAGATACAAGACTCTAACTGCATCATTTTAGTAGCATCACTATCCCAATCAGGACAGATACACTGGAGACATGTTTAAATCTGTCTTTCCACATCTCACATGCCTCCAATCCTTTGGATAGAATTTTCAGTATATTTCCCATGTTTTTCATTTCCATCTTCACTATTCTTTTGATGTCCTTGTCCCCCAACTGACTTGTTCAATGTATTCACACATTTTTCATTTACTTATTCAATAAATATGGATTAAGTATCCACTAAGGCCAGGCACAAAAAAGAAAATTGTGAGTGGAGAATAAGGCAGACAAGATACCTGTTTTAATGGTGTTGATAGTCTAAGGTAGATAATGACAAATAAATCAATAGTTAAATTTAGTACTAATCCAGAGCTGAGGATCATGAAGGCTCCTGGAGTAAGTGAATGTATAAGCCAAAACCCAGTGGTGAGCCCCTTCTCTAATTAAGCAAAATAAAAGAAGGAACATTTTTCCAGGCAAGGGGAATGATCTGTTTCTTGTCTCTTGACTCTCAGTGCCAAGCTTCACAATGATTACAGATTTATATCCTTAAAAATACTTCAGATCATGGCCATCCTGTTTATAGATTCCCTATTGTCTACTAAAGAAATTACAAACTTGAGACTGTTTCCAGTTTCATCTTCTCCAACAAAGGGCAAAAGAGTATTAGTCCAGCAAAGGGTATTAGTCCTTTGCTGAAAAACAGGAACAGTTAAACTATTTTTTTTTGTTGTTTGTGCTATCTGCTTATACTGGAATGCCCCACACTGGAATGCCTTCTTAACATCACATGAAATCCTACTTATCCTTGAAATATCTGTTAAAATACTGTTTTCTGGGAAGTTTCTCTTGCCCTTCCATTCCGAATTAGCTGCTTTTTAAAAAATTCTGCAGCCCATTCCTTGCTCCTCTATCATATAGCATCTATTTTATTCTGTTTTCTATAGTAGATCTTTGTTTGTAGCTGAAGTTTAGGCTATACTAGCAACTTGGAAGCCCCTGCCCCACTGCTTTAGAATTCCTAGTCCACACTCCAGTCTAGAAAGCTTTCTTCCTCCTTAGCTGCTTTATTGCCACAGTGAAAATAGAGTTGCCCATAATTTCCTGTCTCCCTCCAAGTAGCAGGGGTCACTTGATACTGGATGTTCCCAGTGGTATTTTTCACTATCAGGGCCCCCTTTAGCACCTAGAATTTGACCTTGCCTGTGCTTTATTTCTCCTCTCCTCCCTAACGACCTGAGCTTCCTGGCATTACCTTTCTTCTCCACTCTCTGGTATTCCTGATGAATTCCCATTTAGAATCATGGCTTTCTGCCACAGAAGAAAACTTTCTTCCAAACATGACAAAGTTTTCACAGAGATGGACTCACCTCTAAGAAATTATGCATTTTTAAAAATCTCCGGGCTTCCCTGGTGGCGCAGTGGTTGGGAGTCCGCCTGCCGACGCAGGGGACACGGGTTCGTGCCCCGGTCCGGGAGGATCCCACGTGCCACGGAGCGGCTGGGCCCGTGAGCCATGGCCGCTGAGCCTGCGCGTCTGGAGCCTGTGCTCCGCAAAAGGGAGAGGCCACAACAGTGAGAGGCCCGCGTACCGCAAAAAAAAAAAAAATCTCCTAGGGCTTCCCTGGTGGCGCAGTGATTGTTGAGAGTCCGCCTGCCGATGCAGGGGACACGGATTTGTGCCCCGGTCCGGGACGATCCGCCATGCCGCGGAGCGGCGGGTCACGTGAGCCATGGCCGCTGAGGCTGCGCGTCCGGAGCCTGCGCTCCGCAACGGGAGAGGCCACAACAGTGAGAGGTCCGCGTAAAAAATCTCCTAAAGAGATATTTGCTTTTTTAGATTTAAAGCTCCCTTAGATAAGAAATTCAGACCAGGTTATGGTAAACTAGGCTTTTCCTAACATTCTTCTACTCTCACATCTGGTCCCTTAAATATTCTCTGACATTTAGGGTTGTCACATGGAACCCTCTCCAGGGTTGGGTGGACACCCTTCATCTCAGCCTTTGATAAAGATTTTAATTGAAAAGAACGAACTTCTGATCATAATACCCCATCTACAGTTGCCCCCAAAGAATTTTAGGTCCTTTTTGGAATGAGACTTCCTAGAAATTCTATGACTCTTGGTGCCTTGGAGTCATTGATGTAGGCTCTGGCTGCATACCTCTCCCTCTGCAACGAGATTATGCCTAATTCTATTTTTCAAGCCTCTCAATCTTATGAAATCTTGCCTAGGATGGTGCTTTATGCACAGTAGGCACCTAATAAATGCAGCTGAATTAAATTTTCCCAGGAACAAACATATGGCTCAGATGACTAAAACGTGAAAATCCTCTATAACATACTGCATGGCCATCTAAGGGGGAAAAAATCTTGTTAATGCTCATGGTGACAAGTTTATATCCTGAAACATGAGATCTGATTAGCTTTTTTTTTTTTTTTTTTTTTTTGCTTTTACGAGGGCCTCTCACTGTTGTGGCCTCTCCCGTTGCGGAGCACAGGCTCTGGATGCG
>NC_041214.2:106898199-106912134 GCF_002837175.3 Physeter macrocephalus | reverse complement strand
TCCCCTGCATCAGCAGGCGGGCTCTCAACCACTGCGCCACCAGGGAAGCCCTGATTAGCTTTTTAAATTTAGCTCTCATAGCTACTACTTTTACTGCTTGTCATAGGATTATCCAGCTCACTTTGAAATTCAGCTACAAAATAGAACACTTTCACGTTCTGTGATTATACCAGTTTCTGTGAACATATAACTCCGTGGCAGGGGGTTTACTAAAACTAGAGTTTGGGAACCTAAGGAGGTCATGTTGAAGAAATCTCAAGGGGGTCTCAGGGATGAGAACGCTTTGGGTGCATTTGGCACTGGTACCAGCAAAAAATACAGTGTTTTGCCAGGATCTTATCTTGTTAACTGAGATTTTGTAGTCATGAGGGCAAGGTCATGGATTCAGTTTTTGTATGTCAGTTCCTTGGCCTTGGGCTGTACCCCTAAACTGTTGTCAACAGATACCCATCATTTACCAGGAATACCACTAAAGCATGCAACACAGGGGCACTAACTTAAAAGTCCATCAATAATTTATTTCATAAATTTGTGTTGAGCACCTACTAGGGATTCTGAACTTATTCTGTAGATAAGAAACTAGCAGCAACACTCTAGTATTTTTTAAGTAAACATATACATATGAACTTTCAATAGAGTGTAGATCTGTATGTCAGATCCATGGCCATTTAGAGAGAAAATCAAGCACTGGGAGACATGCACATCCTGGGTTGAGGTCAGGAGGTTTGATAAGCAGAAATAAAAGTGAACTGGAGTCTCTGGGCTTATCTTAGGTCAATGCACTTACCTAGGTACCAGGACTCTAGGGGTCAATGACCATAAAGTTGAGTCCAACAGATAGTTTAAAACAGGTTGTATCAAGATAGATACCTCACAAAATGGGGAGGCCATTGGCTTCCTATCATGATTCCTAGCACTACAATTGGAGAGATGTCAGCAAATTATCCCAACAAGCAATGAGAGCAAGCTGCCACCATCCCATACAAAAAAATGCATAGTTTAGAGGTTTCCTATAAAATCAGGAAGCCTTGATAAACAAGGATATATTTATAGTAGCTGAAGAAGTGGGGCTGGGAGGGTAAGGACAGTCACAGCCATGGAGATAGAGGAATCAAATAGGGTTCCATACTATCAAAGCTTTTTCACTGGTGAGGGGAAGGGATAAAGGAAAAGCGACTCTATCCAATTTCTCTCCTAATGCAAGTGGAGACATTGAGAGAAATGTCACAGTCCTTTCTTAAAATCTGCTCAGAAGACCTACCCCCATATTTGCCAGCCAAGCTTATTACCAGTTTCAATGAAAGAAGGTATTCTTAACAGCAAGATGGAATGTGTAGCAGGACTGCTGGGTTCAACTCCAGAGGCTACTTTTTATGAAAGCTTCTTTCTTAAGAATCTCCAAGGCTTTATCCTGTCTAGATCTTTCAAAACTCACGGCAGAAACAGAGGACAAAGAACCTATGAAAGCAGTACATGGAGATCATAAAAGGTAGTATTCTGGGCAAACACTTGCAATCTTGATGATTCCTACCCCCGCATCCCCTCCCACACTGTGCCAGTATGATTTTGCTTATTTGCTCCTTTTGCACACCTTCAGCATCACTTCCCCTCAAGACACCAACTTCCCTAGCTGCGTGAAATATGACATGGCCATTAAACAATTTTCCATCTTAAAGGTAATTACTTTAGTTGGGTTTTGTCTTTTGTATATCTCAATTTAGGCATCCTTTATTCCTGCACTGTATTCTTAGGAATATGAACAATCTCAGGGATAAATCATCAACTGAGGATTACAGAGCAGACACACATACATATGTGCACACACATATACTCGTATACACACAAAGATCTGTTACTTTATCACTGCAAATAGCTCTTTGTCATGCATATCTGTCTTCTACCTCATTTTGCCAATTACACAGTCTCCTCTGCCACATACTTATTAAAAACATTTAGAGATGAAGGGTTTTAAGACCTCATTTCTGTTGCCATTTCACTTCCCTGTGCACATGTCTTTTGTACTCTGACCCTATAAGGCAAACTATTAACTATGTTTCATAGAACCACAAGACTAATAGATAGCATTTGCATATGAGAAATATTGGTTGGCCAAAAAGTTCATTCAGGTTTTGCATAAGATGTTAAGGAAAAACCCGAATGAACTTTTTGACCAACCCAATATTATTTAATATTGGCATTTTCATATGTAATCTATATTCCTCATAGGTTTCTTGAATAATTACTCTACTATTATCACTGCTCCTTTTATTACTACTTCTAGTACTAAAACTCCTATTACTATTAGTTAATATTATTAACTGATGACCTACTAAGCTAAGCAATTTATATATGTATAATTTTTAAAACAAACCTAAGTATAATTATTCCCATTTTACAGTAAAGAAATTGAGTAACAAAGAAATTATATAAACTGTTAAATAATGAATCCAGATCTATCTGACTTTAAAGTCCATGCTCTTAACCATTATGGAGAATACAGAAAGTAAGAGAATATGTATCCTCATGCTGTCATGTGTAATCAGCTATCTTAATACCTAAGATCCTAGGGCAGGTCTGTCAGTTGATGAAAGTGTTTTACACAAAACGTAACATATGAGGATTCAAATGTTTAATACTACCAACGTATGACACTATCTTCTTAAATGACATGAAAATAGATCTTGAATATTGATTTGAATTTGGATCTACTTTCCAAAACAACTTATGGAAAGACATCATCTGTAAATACTGCATCATCATCATACACTGCCGTGGACACCACCTCACTTCACTGATTCAAGTGTAAATTCCAATAATTCATAAAAGTTTAAAGAGACTAAGCCCTATCCCTTTCTGCCCAAATTGGTTAACGAAACCTTGCATTCCTAATTAAACATATATGTGTATGTAACAAAGTGTACATAGAGGTATTTTTTCCCTCTTATTTTGAAAACGGATCCTTTTAAATCATGTCTTTACTCATAAAGTAAATGAAATATTGTTTATGACTTCCAGAACATATTCATGTCCTGGAAATTAGAAATGTATCTAGCTTGTTCACTGTTAATCTCTACAATCTAGCAAATCAATGGGCTGTTATTATTTAATATTATGCTAATTTTAAAATAAATCTGTTATAAATTCCAAAGGAATTACAGTTATTTACTATTTAAGCTAGACTTAATTAAATGCATAACCTCATTGAACCTTCCACTGATTTTTTACCAAATAATCTCCTAATTACATATTCTCACTTCCCTAAATTATTTGCTTAAAAGAAAAATGTACAACTATCCATAAATTATGAGATATATCTATAAAGAAAAAACATTGAAGAAGAATATAAATATTTATACTCAATTATTTTCAAAGAGATTTGAAATAATTTATAAAACATATACACTGCAATGGCACAGAAATAGATAACAAGAACAAGAAAAAAGGAAAAATAAGATAAATAGAAAATGAGATTCAAGGTAAGGTTACCCAAAAAATGCATACCAAAATTTCTTTAAATATAAGTCATTGATTTTGCTGTGAGCTTCCTAATAGACAAAACAAAATGAGAAATACTATCATTTTTAATTTAGAGTCTATAGGGAGGTTAAATATAGTTGGTCAGGAAAAGCACAGTTGATACATGCATAAAAGTGTTGACTCTTTGGAGGTCATGTATTTATTAAAACCACGTTGCCAACTGGCAAAAGTTTTTTATTCTTTTTGGTAGGTGGGATTGCTTTCCATGAAATAGAAGAAAATTCTTTGGCATCTCATTACTTTAAATCATATATTAGTTTTATAATAAAACCATACTCAAGGATGATGAATAATATATACCAGACTCATCTTTAAATGATACTCATTCATTTCCAACACCCAAGTCCAATTTCAAAGTCTATAAATAGACTATAAGGATATGCAAAAAGTGACAGACTTCAAAGGTCATTTGCAAAGATGTGTTCAGAAATATTTTGAGCAATGTTGATATCAAAGCAAGAGTCATATAAGCTCTTAAGGTGAATATTTGAGGGAAATAAATGCTTGTTAATATAGTTTTCATTCTTTGTGTACCCAAGGGATTATATTAGGCTGTGATTGTAAATATGGCAGTCCAGGATAAACAAGGCATTCACAAGCCATCCTCTTTAGCTTGGGGGTGCAAATAATCAGTCCTTGCCCTCAGTAAATATATTCCTGGGTTTTTTTTATGCTTCTTGTGCACATGTCTTTTTTCTCCTTTAACTGGAATAAAAGTTCCTTTAGCAAAGGAAGCATAATTGCTTTTTCATTTTACCCTTGGCCATTAGCAAAGCTGCTGTTAGATGCCAACAAATACTTATTGAATAAATGAACTATTCTCTGATCCCCTGAAACACTAGCAGACTGCCTAGCTCTGCTGTCACTTGCTGTGTAAAGATGTGGCCTCGGAACACATTCTCCCATAAATTTTCTTGAAAATTCATCATGTTTATAATAAGGAGATGTAAAATGTATTAAATATCTTTATAATCTCTTTTTTCTATGCTTTGGGTAAATGCTAATCTGAGATTCTGTAATCTGCATGACTGGTATAGATGACAGCAGGCATAATTTGCTGATATTATTTTCTTAGGCTATTAAGCTCTGCCCAACCTTTTAAGAATATTGAATTGGAAGATCATGTTCCCACCATTTCAGGAAATTGGTAGAGTCACAGCCCAACAACTTGAGAAAATAACATTATTTTATAGGGGAGGTAAAAAGAGGAAATGGCAACAAAGAAACTACCCTAAATGTCAGACTGGAAATGGTGAATATTTACCCAATGCACCCAAAATGCTGTCAATGTGAAGAAAGCAGTAAAGGCATATTACTATGATTTATTTAACTAATTAGCTCTCCTTTAAAGGTCTCTGGTATTTAAATTGCCAACTGTAAGTGTTAACCCTTTAGTTGTTCTTATAAATGAACACTGCTTTTTTCACAATGGAAATCCACATCAGGAGAAGTTTTTAAATGCTAAGTATTAATACAATGGGAGACATAGGAATCTATTTAATAAGGATAATTTAATCAAGACCACAAAGGAATGTATTACACAAACAGTTTTTGAATACAGAGAAGTGGAAATGCTGGAAATGTGGTCTTTATTCTCAATGACCTTTCAAAGGGAAATATACGTTGAGTCAAAACTTTGCAGCCTGATGGCTCTTCCTAATTAAGGGCGTGACTAGAAGGGAGATGGTAAAGTAGCCTCCAAATAATGCTGGCATCCTAGCAACCATAGCTCCAGTGATTTAACCAGATTTTAAATGCAAACAATAAACCTCAAGTATTGAGCCTGAGAGGGGTGTTAAATATCTTGGGGCAAACAGTGCACCAGTTCCTCAAAAGAAATGCTCTTCTGAGGAGGCAGTGATACCAGTCTGTTTCAAAGCTTTCCCCTGCACTCAGGTACCTGCAGTGAGCTCTGCATGAACACTGAGTTACATTATGCTTAGATTATCTCCCCAATACACTGACGGACCCTACGGTTTCCTGCCAGAAAATAGACTTTAAGAGTTAGGTGGCTCAAACGTGATATGTATCCACAAGGATTGTTTACCACTTTGTAATTTACAGCCTAATTTATTAGATTGTGAGTATATTCTTTATAAGCTTGTTTTTCATCCATTTTCAGTTTCATTCAGTATTATCATTCCTGTTTTCTAAAACACAGCCTCAAGAAAGTCAGTCTAAGAAGATTCGATGCAATGTCTTAAACAAGCATGACACTCAAAAGCAGCATATGTTTCCAAGTAGGTCTCATTCATACAAACTATTAAGTAGAATATTGATGTGAGAAAAAATTTTAAATGGGTGAATGTAACCACCTTCATAAAGTCTTACTTAATTGCATAATATCCAATACCTTATGCACATATATGGAGGTTCCAGAAGCATGATCTAGAGATAGGTTTCTTGCAGAAGAGGGCCCCTGACTCTCCTCAAATGAAAATTGGAAGACACTCAGAGCTGTGGAAAAGGCCCCAGAGTCTTCAGCCATGATGGATCCTAGCCATTCAACACAGAAGATATTTCCCAGGAGAAGGACTGAGTTGTACATACAGAAAGCACAAATTTCTCAAGAAGATTACTAGGAATGATAGTAAATGGGGTCACGTGTCCTTTAACCCCTTGATTCTTGAATTCATATACATATAAAGGCCATAGATTCAGTATAGAGGTTAGTGAACTACGGCCCTCAGGCCAAATCCATCCTGTTTGCCTATTTATGTAAAAAAAATTTTATTGGATCTCAGCCATACCCTCTCATTTACATATTATTTAAGGCTGCTTTCACACTAGAGCGACAGAGTTAAGTAGTTGCATCAGAGACCACATGGCTTGCAAAACCTGAAATATTTATTATCTGTCTCTGTACAGAAAAGTTTGCCAACTCTTGATTGCACACATATATTGCATCCTGGAGGACAGTGCCCTATCCTTGCAAGGAATCATCTTCAAGCTGGCACCTTTGCCTTCACAATTCCATTTTTTGCTCTATCAGGCTGACAGCTTCTGGGCAGTGCAACGTGGCCTGTTGATCTCACGGTCATGTGTTCACTCCCACTCCTCTTCTGCTGTAAAATGAGTGTCTCAATCTGACATGATATTAAGTGAGATCCTGATCTGGTGGATCTTTCTTTAAGCCCTTGGATAGTGGTGCTGTTTGACATCCTGCAGTCAGGAAAGGGAAACTCATGCTCAGAAAATATACCTATTCTTCTTAAAATGAATCACTGCCACTGAAGGGTAACGGGGTCCAGTATAGTCAACTTGCCACCAAGTGTCTTCTTGGTTTTCTTGAGGGATGGTGCTGTATTAGACTCAGTGTTTGTTTCCATTGTTGAGAGGTTGACGGTTCAGTAGGGGGATAGCTAGACCAGCCTTGGTGGGTGTGAGCCCACGGTCTTGAGTCCATGCATAGCTTCCATCCCTGCCATCATGGCTGCTACATTCAGGTGCCCATTCTGTAAGCACTGGAGTGGACAATACAGAGTCTGGCTGACATCAATTGGATTATTCATTTTGTCTACTTGGTTGTTTAGTGCCTCTTCCATGATGGGTGTTCTCTGGTGGAATTAGCATGCAATGAAAAAAATTTCTCATTTTTTGTCTACTCCCCGAGGATAGAATGGTTTTTTGCTGAACCAACATACTAAACTAACATATTTATGAACCAAGCTCTGATTCGTTTCCTCCTCCAAATCCCTATTTATCTATAAATGTAAGCAGAGTGAGTGGTTCTGGTGCAAAAGTGAATGATCTGGTGGGGGGTGAGGAGAGGTGGGGTAGAGATGGTAGAGTGAATGCTATCGTGGTAGTGATGATAAGGGGGGTGGGCTCAGCCATCTGCTTAAGATACAAGCTTAACTTGAGTCTTTGGGCATTGCTTATACCAGATCTCAGATGCACTACTTCCATATTACAATGAAATCCTTATAGGGCTACTAATTTTAATCACAGATCTACTCATGAAGGAAGCTCTGACCACATGGTCATTTGATGACCCCATGGTGAGACATTCCATCTCTACCAGTGCCCAGTGGCAGAAAAAAAGATATTTTCCAAAAGGCATAAAATTCTCAACAGAGCCTTGCTCCAGAATAAACTGTATTGTGTTTGTCCCACTGAAACTTACCCAATACCCCGCCAGACATTTTCTTCCATTACAGACCTCTCCAATACAGTATAAGACTCAAGAAGTAGAGCTGCTTGTCCTACAGCCTGGACAGCCTGCTACAGAAACCTTTGTTTTTCTGTTATCCAGTCAAAGCTGGCAGCTTTTCATGTCACACTTTATATGGACAGAGCAGGTTTTCCAGGTGTAGAATATGCTGATTCCAAAACCTTAAGAGGTCTACGCAGTGTTTGTTGTGTTTCCTTCTTCATGGTGAGAGATGTCGAGGTAATCATTTGTCCTTTACTTTAGGGGATGTATACTGACTTGTCCCTGACCACTGAATCCCTGAACACTAATATGACAAGCCCCTGAATCTTTCCATCTCTGTAATGCTTGTGTCTTGCAAACACCCCTAACATACTTGTTACTTCTTGCTTTTCCAATCTGATTCGCTACTTGTTACTTCTTGCTTTTCCAATCTGATTCGCATGATGTCATCAATATACTGTACTAGTGAGATAATTATGATGATGTCCAGATAATTCAAGTCTCTTTAGAGATGGGGGTATGAAGGTGCCTTGGTATCAATGTCAACTCAGACCCTGTGTCTAACACTCCAAATGGTTGGGTATTCCCTTTCCTGAGTAAATGGTTATTCCAGAAGCAGATTTTATATAGCAATTTCTAAGCAGGAAGTTTATTGGGGAGTGCTCTCAAAATCAACATCTACAGAAAAGTAAAGGATACAGGATTGTATGGAAGGAAAATTGAACTGTGATGCTCTCTCAGAAGAGATCTCAGCTGGCCTCACAGGGAGCACTAAAGCTTTGATAACCCTTCAGAGTTATTCTAAGTCGTGGCAAAATAGCCAGGACGCTATACCTCTGTGTCGACCAGTTGGTGGATACAGGCTGCCCAGGGAAGGGCATGTGATCTTGGGTGAGGAGGCTCTTTTAGCCGAGGCAATTTGAATGGAACTAATAATTGAGGGCTTTCAGTTTACATCTCTAACAGCAGTTGGCAGAGCAGGTTGGGGGGAAGCCCTTTATTCCGAAAGAAGGGGTCACAATGTCTACTACACCCCCCACTTGGTACATTATATCATAAAAAGTTCACTAGTAAACTGAAAAGAAGTTCAGTGCAATTTTTAAGTCTCTCCATAGGAGTTGAATTCAATTAACATCATGTTTTCCAATGTTCTAGTGTACACTATACACAACCATACTTAAAGTACGTATTGTATCAACAAAGGATTGATATGTGTGTGTTATTTTCAAAGTCATTTAACATAATTCATCACTTAAAAAACAAAATAAAATAAAATAACATCACTAAATTGTATAGCAAAAAATTAACTTTTTAAAAAAGCAAATACTCTCAATTCTTAAAAAATTCCATGGGATAGCCAAAGAAATCAATACTAGGGACGTTTTTCTCCTTCCCAGTATTCAGAGAAGCAACTAAAATATTACATCTTGGAAAGAGCACTGGTCTGGAAGTGAGAAGAAGACCGTATTTCTACGGTCTTTTATGTGACCTAGGGCATGCAGTTAGGGTGCCTTCTAATGATACGATGTAGGGCAAACTCTGTATGTTTCTTCTGTGTGTGTGTGTGTGTGTGTGTGTGTGTGTGTGTGTGTGTGTGTGTGTTTTATGAATGCTTCAAGGGTTATTGTGAAGACCGAAATATTTCAATACGTAAAAGTGCTTTTGTAAGGTACAAATTAGTATATGAACATAACATTATTTAGTAATCTGTGTTAATTCAAAATTATTATACCTGATTTATTATATATCCTTCTACCTGTAAAGTGGCATGTAAGTTTATCCTTCATTATAATTGAGATGACAATAGAATTAAATGAACACACTGCTTCATTCAACAGCTCCCCACGGCTCAGAGACTACAGCTTAGTCATTAAATAGTTGTTGATGAATAAGAAACTCTACAAAGAGTATCAGTAATCAATCCACAGATATTAAGTCATGCTACCTATATAAGACCTACATGAGAATTACTAATTTACCATATTGACTCCCGATGAGACTTGGTATTATAGAACCATAACATCTTAGGGCTGGAAGGGGCCTTAACTATCATCCAATTTAGCCATGTCTTTGATATATGATTTAACCAAGGTACAGATATGAATAGTGATATGTTTGAAATCAGGTCTAACTAGTTGCATAACTGCGTCAGAATCCAAAACTCTCAACAACCAGGTTAGCATTCTTTCTTTTGTACCATTCTATATGTCATTTTTCTATTATTCTGGCTCCCTATAGAAGTAAAATACAGTGGAAAAAGAAGAAGTAAAATGTTTTCTAACACGCTATCTTGAAGGGATTTTTTTCAATTCAAACTCAAATTAAGGTTTACTAATCTAATTTTCAAACCTGGAATATGGTAGAAGAAAAACTCTCAACAATCATTTTGATATAAGGGAGTTAAGAAAAAATTAATTTTTAAAATAAAGCTATCAACATTCTTTGGCAGCTCTTAATTGAACTTCACGTTGTTTCTACCTTTAGATACCATTCTGTTTTCCAACCAGTACCCAACAAAAGACACATAATTCATTTTTCTCTCTTCTCCCCTAATTCATCCAACCTTAGCTTTCTCATATGAAATATGTATTCAATGTACCTTGTATATATGAAAAACATAAATTTATATTATATGAAATATAATTTATCTCTTTCAATTTCCAAGTAGAATGATTAGAAAAACATATGTCTAAAGTCTGATCTAAATGTAACAGAAAAGGAATCATCACAGTTTTATGTTATGCATAAAAGATTTCAAAATGCTACTAGGCATATTTGATTCTTAAACACTTAAGCAATTGCTAAAAATTATTTTCCTAGTGATTATGTAGACAGACTTTTAGGAAATAGGAGGGAAGATATCAAGAACAGATGAAAATAGTAACATGAAGGCATATCTGCTTAATGAAATAATAAAGAAACCTGAAATGTACAAATATGAGGCTGTCACAACAGCAAAAATCAAAGGTATTTCCTATGGCTTTTGAAAGCCAACAAAAAATGGCAAGGTACTGAGAATGAGCAAAAAAAGGTAATTTTACTGAAGTTCTTTTACCAAAGAACTGAAGAAAATCGAGTTAACAAAGATCTTACAATAATAAGGTAGGGGAACTTTTAGAGATGGTCTCTTCAATAAAAAATTTTTTCAGCAGTCCAAATGGGAAAAAACATTAGTTTTTCTTTGGATTAAAAAAATGGAATCCATCAATAGAATTAGCCACATAATCATGTCATAGAGCTGTCTAAAAATCTATAAAATATATTTTTGGCTTATGCTTCAGAATTTTAGGGATCATTAATGTGCTTAATGTGCTTAAGTACATGTTTTAAAAAGAAATTGGTTGTTTTCTATACTTACATTCAAGGTTGCATTCTGATTTCTTCCTTTTTAGATTCATGAAGAAACGGAAATGCCAATTTTCTATATAATATGGACACTGTTTAACACTGTTAAATAATATATTCAGCATGAGTAAGCATTTATGAAACTTGAATAGGTTCATATGGATAGTCTTATTAAAATGGAGAAATTTTGCTTCTAAATGCTATTAGGAGAGTAAACCAATGTTTCAGTCAGCGTGCCCTTTAATTTATACTCAAAGAGATTTGGTGTTCTTACTTTTTTTTTTTTTTTTTTTTGCGGTACGCGGGCCTCTCACTGTTGTGGCCTCTCCCGTTGCGGAGCACAGGCTCCGGACGCGCAGGCTCAGCGGCCATGGCTCACGGGCCTAGCCGCTCCGCTGTATGTGGGATCTTCCCGGACCGGGGCACGAACCCATGTCCCCTGCATCGGCAGGCAGACTCTCAACTACTGCGCCACCAGGAAAGCCCCTTACTTTTTAAAAAATTGCCTTTGTAACAAAGAGACCTCTTCTTTTACTCAGAGAAATTGAAAAAAAATAGTTTGTGATCTTGACGTTCTACTCAGGCATTCTGAGAAAAGATTTGACAATTTCCACCCGTATCCAAGCTACATTAAAAAAAACAAAACTCACCATCCTTTATATCTCCACACCTAATTATTAAGTGTCAATCAAAACTGACAGTAGGACAACAAAGCCACGCAATTACACAGAGGCATATATTTTTAAACGCCATTCTAAATTTGTGAAATTGCATAGTTTTATAGTCCTCTTAGAAAATGACAAAAGGTGCCAACCATAACCTTTTCTCTGGTGAATACAACAAATACACATCCTTAATGCAGTCACCTTTTATTCTTACAAACAATGATAAAAATTTTGGAGTTTACTTCCTATCATTTTATTTCTTGAGGTTAGGAAGTTTATTTCATATGCATCAAAAATCACTTATATCTAGAAAAATAGTGAAAAGCATAAATTAAATTAGGTCAATTTTGTTTAATTATAAACAATTTATACTCATAATAAAATATTTAATAATATAGGAGAAATTATAGATTAAAATAGACTTCATTCCCAAGCCTTGGCTGCCTAATTCCTATCCTCAAAGGTCATTTGGATAGTCATATTAAAATGGAGAAATTTATTATTGATGATTTTTGGCAGATCATTCTATACATAGTCTACGAATTGATAGATTGTTATGGATATATTTATACATATTATCTTTTAGATAAATAATATAATTATATATTTATATATACCGCATGCATCTGTGAATGTAACTGTAGGATAAATTCTAAGTAGGGAAATTTCTATGTCTAAGCATGTATGTAAATATATATATATATACATACATAAAATTATATACTATAATTTAGTTAATATTAAATTATATCAGCTAACTATGACATATTTTTAATACAGTGCAGATATAATCCATTTTTAAGAGTAAAGTTAATCAACAATGGACCACAAGATAAATGATAATTTTGTAAAAACAACTCAAAACAAAACATAAATATTTTTACAGAACTAGAACAAAAATTTTCAAATTTGTATGTAAACACAAAAGAAGCCAAATAGCCAAAGCAATCTTGAGAAAGAAAAACAGAGCTGGAGGAATCAGTCTCCCTGACTTCACACTATACTAAAAAAGCTGCAGTCATCAAAACAGTATAGTACTGGCACAGGAACAAAAATATGGATCAGTGGAACAGGATAGAAAGCCCAGAAATAAACCCATGTACCTATGGGCAATTAATCTACAACAAAGGAGGCAAGACTATACAATGAAGAAAAGACAGTCTTTTCAATAAGTGGTGCTGAGAAAACTGGAGAGCTACATGTAAAAGAATGAAATGAGAACATTCTCTAACACCACATACAAAAATAAACTCAAAATGGATTAAAGACCTAAATGTAAGACTGGATACTATAAAACTCCTAGAGGAAAACATAGGCAGAACACTCTTCAACATAAATATCTTCAGCAATATCTTTTTGGATCTGTCTCCTAGAGTAATGGAAATAAAAACAAAAATAAACAAATGGGACCTGATTAAACTTAAAAGCTTTTGCACAGCAAAGGAAACCATAAACAAAATGAAAAGACAACCTACAGAATGGGAGAAAATATTTGCAACCTATGTGACTGACAAGGGAGTAATCTCCAAAATATACAAACAGCTCATACAGCTCAATATCAAAAAAGCAAACAACCTGATCAAAAAATGTTCAGAAGATCTAAATAGACATTTCTACAAGGAAGACATATAAATGGCCAAAAGGCACGTGAAAAGATGCTCAACATCACTAATTATCAGAGAAAAGCAATCAAAACTACAATGAGGTATCATCTCACACCAGTCAGAATGACCATCATCACAAATAATAAATGCTGGAGAGGGTGTTGAGAAAAAGGAACCATCTTTTACTGTTCCTGGGAATGTAGATTGGTACAGCCTCTGGGGAGAATAGTGTGGAGGTTCCTTAAGAAACCGAAAATAGAACTACCATGTGATCCTGCAATCCCATTCCAGGCATATACCTGGAGAAAAACCTAACTCAGAAAGATATATGCACCCCAATGTTCATTGCAGCACTGTTTACAATAGCCAAGACATGAAAGCAACCTAAATGTCCATTGGCAGATGAATGGATAAAGAAGATGTGGTACATATATACAATGGAATTGTACTCAGCCATAAAAAAAAATAAAATAATGGCATTTGCAGCAACATGGACTGACCTAGAGATTATCATACTAAGTGAAGTAAGCCAGATAGAGAAAAACAAATATCATATGATACCACTTATATGTGGAATCTTAAAAAAATGATACAAATGAATTTATATACAAAACAGAAATAGACCCAC
>NC_041214.2:106879510-106894374 GCF_002837175.3 Physeter macrocephalus | reverse complement strand
TTTTGCGGTACGCGGGCCTCTCACTGTTGTGGCCTCTCCCGTTGCGGAGCACAGGCTCCGGACGCGCAGGCTCAGCGGCCATGGCTCACGGGCCTAGCCGCTCCGCTGTATGTGGGATCTTCCCGGACCGGGGCACGAACCCATGTCCCCTGCATCGGCAGGCAGACTCTCAACTACTGCGCCACCAGGAAAGCCCCTTACTTTTTAAAAAATTGCCTTTGTAACAAAGAGACCTCTTCTTTTACTCAGAGAAATTGAAAAAAAATAGTTTGTGATCTTGACGTTCTACTCAGGCATTCTGAGAAAAGATTTGACAATTTCCACCCGTATCCAAGCTACATTAAAAAAAACAAAACTCACCATCCTTTATATCTCCACACCTAATTATTAAGTGTCAATCAAAACTGACAGTAGGACAACAAAGCCACGCAATTACACAGAGGCATATATTTTTAAATGCCATTCTAAATTTGTGAAATTGCATAGTTTTATAGTCCTCTTAGAAAATGACAAAAGGTGCCAACCATAACCTTTTCTCTGGTGAATACAACAAATACACATCCTTAATGCAGTCACCTTTTATTCTTACAAACAATGATAAAAATTTTGGAGTTTACTTCCTATCATTTTATTTCTTGAGGTTAGGAAGTTTATTTCATATGCATCAAAAATCACTTATATCTAGAAAAATAGTGAAAAGCATAAATTAAATTAGGTCAATTTTGTTTAATTATAAACAATTTATACTCATAATAAAATATTTAATAATATAGGAGAAATTATAGATTAAAATAGACTTCATTCCCAAGCCTTGGCTGCCTAATTCCTATCCTCAAAGGTCATTTGGATAGTCATATTAAAATGGAGAAATTTATTATTGATGATTTTTGGCAGATCATTCTATACATAGTCTACGAATTGATAGATTGTTATGGATATATTTATACATATTATCTTTTAGATAAATAATATAATTATATATTTATATATACCGCATGCATCTGTGAATGTAACTGTAGGATAAATTCTAAGTAGGGAAATTTCTATGTCTAAGCATGTATGTAAATATATATATATATACATACATAAAATTATATACTATAATTTAGTTAATATTAAATTATATCAGCTAACTATGACATATTTTTAATACAGTGCAGATATAATCCATTTTTAAGAGTAAAGTTAATCAACAATGGACCACAAGATAAATGATAATTTTGTAAAAACAACTCAAAACAAAACATAAATATTTTTACAGAACTAGAACAAAAATTTTCAAATTTGTATGTAAACACAAAAGAAGCCAAATAGCCAAAGCAATCTTGAGAAAGAAAAACAGAGCTGGAGGAATCAGTCTCCCTGACTTCACACTATACTAAAAAAGCTGCAGTCATCAAAACAGTATAGTACTGGCACAGGAACAAAAATATGGATCAGTGGAACAGGATAGAAAGCCCAGAAATAAACCCATGTACCTATGGGCAATTAATCTACAACAAAGGAGGCAAGACTATACAATGAAGAAAAGACAGTCTTTTCAATAAGTGGTGCTGAGAAAACTGGAGAGCTACATGTAAAAGAATGAAATGAGAACATTCTCTAACACCACATACAAAAATAAACTCAAAATGGATTAAAGACCTAAATGTAAGACTGGATACTATAAAACTCCTAGAGGAAAACATAGGCAGAACACTCTTCAACATAAATATCTTCAGCAATATCTTTTTGGATCTGTCTCCTAGAGTAATGGAAATAAAAACAAAAATAAACAAATGGGACCTGATTAAACTTAAAAGCTTTTGCACAGCAAAGGAAACCATAAACAAAATGAAAAGACAACCTACAGAATGGGAGAAAATATTTGCAACCTATGTGACTGACAAGGGAGTAATCTCCAAAATATACAAACAGCTCATACAGCTCAATATCAAAAAAGCAAACAACCTGATCAAAAAATGTTCAGAAGATCTAAATAGACATTTCTACAAGGAAGACATATAAATGGCCAAAAGGCACGTGAAAAGATGCTCAACATCACTAATTATCAGAGAAAAGCAATCAAAACTACAATGAGGTATCATCTCACACCAGTCAGAATGACCATCATCAAAAAGACTACAGGGCTTCCCTGGTGGCGCAGTAGGTGAGAGTCCGCCTGCCGATGCAGAGGACGCGGGTTTGTGCCTGGGTCAGGGAGGATCCCACATGCCGCGGAGCGGCTGGGCCCGTGAGCCATGGCTGCTGAGCCTGCGCGTCTGGAGCCTGTGCTCCGCAACGGGAGAGGCCACAACAGTGAGAGGCCCGCGTACTGCAAAAAAAAAAAAAAAAAAAAGACTACAAATAATAAATGCTGGAGAGGGTGTTGAGAAAAAGGAACCATCTTTTACTGTTCCTGGGAATGTAGATTGGTACAGCCTCTGGGGAGAATAGTGTGGAGGTTCCTTAAGAAACCGAAAATAGAACTACCATGTGATCCTGCAATCCCATTCCAGGCATATACCTGGAGAAAAACCTAACTCAGAAAGATATATGCACCCCAATGTTCATTGCAGCACTGTTTACAATAGCCAAGACATGAAAGCAACCTAAATGTCCATTGGCAGATGAATGGATAAAGAAGATGTGGTACATATATACAATGGAATTGTACTCAGCCATAAAAAAAAATAAAATAATGGCATTTGCAGCAACATGGACTGACCTAGAGATTATCATACTAAGTGAAGTAAGCCAGATAGAGAAAAACAAATATCATATGATACCACTTATATGTGGAATCTTAAAAAAATGATACAAATGAATTTATATACAAAACAGAAATAGACCCACAGACATAGAAAACAAACTTATGGCTACCAAAGAAGAAAACAAGGCGGGGGTGGGGATAAATTAGGAGTTTGGGATTAACAATAACACACTACTACATATAAAATAATCACCGAGGACCTACTGTATAGCACAGGAAACTATACTCAATATTTTTTAATAACCTATAAGGGAAAAAAATCTGAAAAAGAATATATATATACATATATACATATATATATTTGTATATGTATACCTGAAACGAACACAACATTGTAAATCAACTATACTTCGATAATAAATAAATAAATAAAAACTTAGAGAAAATACCTTGGGAAAAATAGCTGATGGCCAACACTGGAATTAAACTTTGAAGAGCACAACAAAATGACAATAGCAATCACTAGTTTGTAAGATTTAAAATAAAACTATAACTTTAGTTATATTAGGTTAATAAATTGTTAGGGCACATTAATAATGAATGTCATTATTTCTTGAATATGCAGCATCAAAAAAGCTAACAAAATTATTAATGCCAAATAAGATAACATATTTGTCATCAATGCAGAAAGTAATTAGCCCAATATTTGAATGATTTCACATTTAAAGCCATTAAAATCACACAATTCCCTGAAAATGGTAAGTTATTATGGAACAAAGTGAATATATACCTCCTAATTCCTAACCATTTCTGCTGGTATAGAACAAACATATGGTTCAATGACATACTCTATTTTTTCATTTGATCTTTCACTGGGAGGGAGGGAGACTTAGATATTTGAAAATTTATCCTTACTTTATTCTTTTATTTAGATAGAGAAATTTAAAATGTCTTTTTATTTGAAAGAATTTAAGATCTAGAGTAAATAGTAGTAGGCTGATCACTGTGTAGTAGACAAAGTTTTTATAACCAGGGTCAACAAATTTATTAGATCTCCAGTTTCTAGCAAGCAATTTGAGAAATGGAAAACTTTGGACCTCGGGTATATACAGGAAGTGCAGCTGTGTTCAAGTTTTCTGAAAATAAGAAAACACATAACAATCTAGTTTTTTTTTCAAGATTTTGTCCTTAAAATACATGTTCTAAAATATATTCCTTGAGGCTTTCTTAGGTAACTTCTTTGAGAACGTGGGTTTAATTTCAAAATGCTCTTCCAATAATCAATTAAATACAGTGTATGTTGCTTTATATGTATTTATTATCACAGAACATAGTGAAGGAAGAAATGTTTAGATCTCTCCCTCTCCCCCCTGACCCCCCACACACATTCATCAAGCTTCATAATGATTGAATTTATTCTAGAGATCACAGTCAGCTTAGATGATCAGTATCTGCCTGGTTCTAAATACAGTTGTAGCAATAGTACCTAAAACTGTATCCATAAAAAAAACAATTACTACTCTTTAATAAAACATCTTTTCTAGGACTTCAATCATCAAATGCCTGAATAATTTAGGGCCCTTGTTTTTACTATGACACCTACTGCATTGGTCTCAGAAAAATTCACTCATCATTTCACCACCATTAAATTTAATGTACACACTGTAGATCATTGTATTAGGAACAATACATTGATCAAAATTTGGGTTTGATTCTGAGTCTAACATTGTGCCAGGATCTATAGTTTATACAGAGAAATATGGTCCTTCATTTCTAGGAGCTTTTGAACTATCTAGGGATCAACGATCTACAAACAAAAAAAAAGTAGAATAGCAACAACATACGATACATGAGAAATGAGTAGAAAGGCAATAAAGTACTGTAGATTTTTAAGGAAAATGTCTGTATTCACTACTTCATAGAAGAAATTTAACTGGAAGCATCACTTGATGGTGAAAGGAATTCAGACTTACAGTGGAAAATGAAAAATCCATTTTAGGCATAGATAATTGTGTGAACTTATATTAAGGCACATGGTAGGGGACTGGTTTAGGAAGAAGGTACATATCTATCTGGCCAGAACAGACTTTAAGAAAAAAAAAAAAACTGTAGGATATATCCATTGAAAACTAGTTGGAATCTAGGTCGTAGTAGACCATAGGGACATGCTAGTACATAGGGACTTCTAACAAGTCTAAGGAAAAAGCATTTTATTCTATGGGAAGAGAGAAATTCTTAAAAATCTTTTATCTGAGGTGGCAATGCTTTATAAAAATTAATCTAGATATAAGAAATAACATGGATGGATGATAATACTAATACCTAGAATTTACTCAGCACTTACTGTGTAATAGGCATTGTGCTAGGTGACCAACATGGATTGTCTCATCTTAAAAGTACTTAGAGACTGATGTTATAATAATTCCTATTTCCAGGGGAGAAGATAAGGTTAAGACAGGTTCAAGAATTTCCCAAAGATCCCCAAGCTGACCCATGAATGAGCCAGAACTTAAATGTGGGCAGTAAGTCTTTAAGCCAGACTTCTGCAGGCAAGTAATTAAAACTGGTCTTTTGTGATAAGTTGCTCTACTGTGCAGCTAGAGTGAAAATAAAGAGGAATGAAAGGGCGCTAAAGAAAATGTGAAGGAAATCAGATCAGATCAAACAGTGCTGTGAAAACGCAACACATTTAAGAAATAAAATTTTTGAGTAAGTATGTATTAGTATTATCCACATTTTCTTTGCAGAAATTTGCTTCTACCTTTTCCTGAATTATGTGGTCATGCTAATGATAGTCAGTTATCCTAGACTGGTTTGAAAGAAAATTCAAGATGAAAACAATTTGCAGATGCCTCAGAATGGACTCATTGTGTCAGATTGCTCTGCTGGTGATGGTTTGGTTTTGTGTGAATGATTTTCCCCCAATATGTATTCAGTAGAAATGATACAAACCAGCTTTGCAGATAGGTCTCTTAAGGAAAAATTAGCTTTGTCCTTACCTATGTTTCCTAAAGGCATTCTTCTTCAGTTACTTTTGGAGTAGACATAAGGAAAGCATTATAAATCTGCTCACAGTAAATTCTTGCAAAGTTTCATCCAAAACAGATTCTTATGAAAAAGTAAGAATAACAATGAGTTCATTCCCTGATTTTTGTTAGATCTTACCTATCTTCTTTAGAGATATGCTTATTAAATAACTTTGCACAAATAATACCTGATTAGAAATATGAATATCTAAACTTGAATTAAATGTTTAAAAAGCATTAAATCTGGCATAAATTTTTTCTACCAGGAAGTCACAACTAGGGCATAAAAGTGTGTTTGATAACGATTTACTATTGAATGAGCAATGTGACTGTAACTTGAATGCGGGTCCAACTCTTTTCCATAGCTGTTTTACAGTGTAACCTACATAAGATTTACTTTGGATAATCAGCTAAAGGTAATTTTGTCCAACAAAAGTTAAGTAGAAATATGAGTCATGATCGTGCCACTCCTCTGCGTAAGACCCTGAAATGGGCTTGCATTACACTCTGAGTAAGGTCAAAGTCCTCACAATGATCTTGTATGAACTGGCACCTGCTACCTCTCTGATCTCTCTCTTGCTGCTCTCCCTCTCAGTCACTCTGCTCCAGTCCCCTTTGGCCTCTTGGCTACTTCTCAAACAAACTAGGTACCATCCTAAGGTAAGGCATTTACTGGCTGGTCCTTCTGTCCAGAATCTTCTTCAAAATTTCAACATGGTTTATCCCCTCTTATTCTGCAAGCATTTGCTAGAAGACATGAATGATGCCAATCCTGACCATCCTATTTAAATATGTTCCCTCCACTGATACTCCTCAACTTGCTCCATTTACATATGCTTTGCCAGGTATCATCTTCTAACACACAAGAAAACCTATATATAATACATATACTTTTTAAATTTTATAACCATTTTGCCTAAAAGGTAAGCTCCTGGAGAGCAGGAATGTTTGTTTAACAAAACAAACATTGTTGAATCCCAAGCATCTAGTTCAGTTCCTAAATAGTAGATACTGAACTAATATTTGTTGAATGAAAGAGTGGATGAATGAAAGCATCTTCACATTCTCCCACCAAAATTGGTCTCTAAATAGCCATCTTGTGTTTCAGAGCTGCAGGGTAAAGAGTCAATAAATTTTTTAGTTGGCCAATCCTTCACCAGGGAAACATTAATGAATATAATTCTTCCAGGGCATATTTTTGCTAAGTGTTTAGAGCAATTGCTAGTTACATACTGTGCTTTACTGTTGAAGTCTGATGAGTATTACTTTATAAAATGTCAATTAAACAGAATGAAGCAGACACTCTTTTAAGTCATATACAATCCTATTATCTTTGAGAAGAGTAGATGCTAAAGAGTATGTCTCTGAGACAGGGAAAATCAACGCAATTATCTAAACTATGTGATCTTTGAAATTATGTCTGTCTCATGTTTGAATAAAACCTCTCAATACCTTGACATTTATAAATTCTCAATAAATATTTGCTGGTACAAGAATGCATTTCAAAACTCCCTTTTCTCTAGCATAGTGTCAAGGATTTTTAATTTTAGCTCCTGAGACTTAGGAGACCTCTGCTGGTTCCATGTCCTCTCTACCCAAAAGGAATTTTGGCTAAATAACTTCAGAGCTCACATTCTATTGATTTACACTTATTTTAACTATTCTGCTAGATTAGTAAATTCCTTAGATAAAAGAACACTGGGAGAAAGGCTAATGAGTATTTTTTTTTCAAACTGCCATGCTTTCATTATGGTCCTCCCTAATCTGTGCCTTAAGATGTTCTTTTCATTTCAGTTAAATCTACAAATAGCATGTTGAAAGAATCTCATCACTTTCTTCTCTGTGTTTTAATATTATAGCCCCAAAAGGAAATAGTTCTATACAGTGAATAGATATTATTGCCTGGCTGAATTTCATCAATGATGAGAAAACAATAAATTCTATTCTTTCTGGGTCTGTGGTCAGTGCACAATATTGTGTACTACAGTGTGGTACCGTATCTTAGCAGTGTGAACCAAAGATGGAGTGACAGGCCTTAAACTGGATTTAGCTTTGGGGAATTTAATGAAAAAAAAATCTAGAATGACAGAAAGTTAAAGAAAGAACATTTAATTAAAAAACAAATTTCTTTAACAATTATTTTTCTATAGTCCCTTTGCTATCATCTTAAACTCACATATTTGATTCAAAGCTTTTCCCTCAATCTTATGGAGTCAAAGAAGTTATCATGATACAATTGAAACTTCAGATTCTCATTGCTGAAATCTTTCATTACAATTCTAAAAGGTCCTGCTATGGTCTGAATGTTTATGTCTCCCTGAAATTAATATCTTGAAATGGAACCTCCAAGTTTTGGCATTAGGTGGTAGGGCCTTTGAGATGTGATTAGGTCATGAGGGTGGAGCCCCCATGAATGAGACTAGTGCCCGTATAAAAGAAGCACAACATAGCTCCTTAGCCCCTTCAGCCATGTGAGGATATATATATAATGAGAAGTCTGCAATCTGACTTTCACCTGACTGTGCAGGCACTCTGATCTTAGATGTCCAGCCTCCAAAGCTGTGAGAAATAAATTTCTGTTGTTTATAAGCTACTCAGTCTGTGGTATTTTGTTATAGCAGCCCAAACAGACTAAGACAGGTTCCCACTACTACCACCATTTCCTTAATGTCTATCAATATTCATAAGGACTGATAAGATTGAATTCTTAGAATGTGATCATTCTTGACTGCCTTTCTGGTCTAGGAAGTAGATTATATGAGATAGGAATTGCATTAAGACTTCTTCCACAAAAACAAAGAAACAAAAACAATAGCAAAACCCTTAGAGGTACAAGTATTGGGGAGACCTTCAAGATGGCAGAGGAGTAAAATGTGGAGATCACCTTTCTCCCCACAAATACATCAAAAATACATCTACAGGGCTTCCCTGGTGGCGCAGTGGTTGAGAGTCCACCTGCCGATGCAGGGGACACAGGTTTGTGCCCCGGCCCGGGAAGGTCCCGCATGCCGCGAAGCAGCTAGGCCCGTGATCCATGGCCGCTGAGCCTGCGCGTCCGGAGCCTGTGTTCCACAATGGGAGAGGTCACAACAGTGAGAGGTCCGCATACCGCAAAAAAAAAAAAAAATACATCTACATGTGGAACAACTCCTACACAACACATACTGAATGCTGTCAGAAGACCTCAGACTTCCCAAAAGGCAAGAAATTCCCCACATACCTGGGTAGGGCAAAAGAAAAAAGAAAAAAACAGAGACAAAAGAATAGGGATGGGACCTGCACTTCTGGGAGGGAACTGTGAAGGAAGAAAAGTTTCTACACAGTAGGAAGTCCCCTCACTTGTGGGGACAAGCGGGGGTGTGGGGGGAAGCTTCAGAGCCACGGAGGAGAGCACAGCAATAGGGGTGCAGAGGGCAAAGTGGAGAGATTCCCGCACAGAGGATCAGTGCTGACCAGCACTCACCAGCCTGAGAGGTTTCTCTGCTCACCCACCAGGGCAGGTGGTGGCTGGGAGCTGAGGCTTGGGCTTCAGAGGTCAGACCCCAGGGAGAGGACTGGGGTTGGCTGTGTGAAAACAGCCTGAAGGGGGATAGTGCACCACAGCTAGCCGGGAGGGAGTCCGGGAAAAAGTCTGGACCTTCCAGAGAGGCAAGAGACCATTGTTTCAGGGTGAGCAAGGAGAGGGGCTTCCTGCTCTGTGTGCCCAGAGATGGCAGAGCATCGCTTAAGCAATCTCCAGAAATGGGCGTGAGCCACGGCTATCATCTCGGACCCCAGAGGTGGGCACAGACCGCTAACGCTGCCACCAAGAATGCTGTGTGCAAGCGCAGGTCATTACCCACACCCCTCTGGAAGCCCGTGCAGCCCACCACTGCAGGGTCCTGTGATCCAGGGCCAACTTCCCTGGGAGAACACACGGCGTGCCTCAGGCTCTTGCAATGTCATGCTGGCCTCTGCCACTGCAGGCACACCCTGCATTCCACTTATGACTACCATACTCCTCCCTCTCCCTGGCCTGAGTGAGCAATAGAATCCTAATCAGTGGCTGATTTAAACCCTCCTGTCTGGGTGGGGAACAGACTCCTGAGGGTGGCCTACATGCAGAGGCAGGGCCAAAACCAAAGCTGAACCCCAGGAGCTGTGGAACAAAGAAGAGAGAGGGAAATCTCTCCCAGCAGCCTCAGGAGCAGCAGATTAAATCCCTACAATCAACTTGATAAACCCTGCATCTGTGGAATACCTGAATAGACAATGAATGTTCCCAAAACTGAGGCGGTGGACTTTGGGAACAACTGTAGACTTGGAGTTTGCTTTCTGCATTTGATTTGTTTTTGGTTTTATGTTTATCTTAGTTAAGGTTTTAGTGTTTGTTTTCATTGGTGGATTTGTTTATTGGTTTGGTTACTCTCTTCCATTTTTTTCTTTTTTTCTCTTTTTGTGAGTGTGTGTGTGTAAGTTTCTTGGTGTGATTTTGTCTATTTAGGTTTGCTTTACCATTGGACTTAGGGTTCAGCCTGTTTGGGTTTTTTTGTTGGTTTTTTTCCCTTCATGAGTGTGCGTGTGTATGTTTCTTTGTGTGATTTTGTCTCTTTAGTTTTGTTTTTACCATTTGTTTTGGGGTTCTGTCTGTTCGTTTTTGGTTTTTTTCTTCCTTTTATTCCATGCCATGCACCTGGCAGGGTCTTGGTGCTCCGGCTGGGTGTTGGGCCTGAGCCTCCGATGTGGGAGAACCACATCCAGGACATTGGACCACCAGAGCCCTCCAAGCCCCACGTAATATTAATCAGAGAGAGCTCTCCCAGAGATCTCCATCTCAACACAAAGACCCAGCTCCACTCAACAGCAAGCAAGCTAAAGTGCTGGATGCCCCATGCCAAACCACTAGCAAGACAGGAACACAACCTCACCCATTAGCAGACAGGCTGCCTAAAGTCAAACTAAGTTCACAGACACCCCAAAACACACCACCGGACGCAGCCCTGCCCACCAGAGTGACAAGATCCAACCCCACCCACCAGAACATAGGCACCAGTCTCCCTCAACCAGGAAGCCTACACAAGCCACTGAACCAACCTCACCCAGTGGGGGCAGCCACCAAAAATAAGAGGAACTATGAACATGCAGCCTGTGAAAAGGAGACCCCAAATACAGTAAGTTAAACAAAATGAGAAGACAGAGAAATATGCAGCAGAGGAAGGAGCAAGGTAAAAACCCACCAGACCAAACAAATGAAGAGGAAATAGTCAGTCTACCTGACAAAGAATTCAGAGTAATGATAGGAAAGATGATCCAAAATCTTAGAAATAGAATGGAGAAAATACAAGAAACAATTAACAAGGACCTAGAAGAACTAAACAGCTAATAAACAATGATGAACAACACAAAAAATGAAATTAAAAATTCTCTAGAAGGAATCAATAGCAGAATAACTGAGGCAGAAGAACGGATAAGTGACCTGGAAGATAAAATACTGGAAATAACTACCGTAGAGCAGAATAAAGAGAAAAGAATGAAAAGAATTGAGGACAGTCTCAGAGACTTCTGGGACAACATGAAATGCACCAACATTCGAATTATAGGGGTCGCAGAAGAAGAAGAGAAAACGAAAGGGACTGAGAAAATATTTGAAGATATTATAGTTGAAAACTTCCCTAACATGGGAAAGGAAGTAGTCAATCAAGTCAAGGAAGAGCAGAGAGTCCCATACAGGATAAATCCAAGGAGAAACATGCCAACACACATATTAATCAAACTATCAAAAATTAAATACAAAGAAAAAATAAGAATTGAGGACAGTCTCAGAGACTCCTGGGACAACATGAAATGCACCAACATTTGAATTATAGGGGTCGCAGAAGAAGAAGAGAAAACGAAAGGGATTGAGAAAATATTTGAAGATATTATAGTTGAAAACTTCCCTAACATGGGAAAGGAAGTAGTCAATCAAGTCAAGGAAGAGCAGAGAGTCCCATACAGGATAAATCCAAGGAGAAACATGCCAACACACATATTAATCAAACTATCAAAAATTAAATACAAAGAAAAAATATTAAAAGCAGCAAGGGAAAAGCAACAAATAACATACAAAGGAATCCCCATAAGGTTAACAGTTGATCTTTCAGAAGAAACTCTGCAAGCCAGAAGGGAGGGGCAGCATATATTTAAAGTGATGAAGGGGAAAAACCTACAACCAAGATTATTCTACCCAGCAAGGATCTCATTCAGATTCGACAGACAAATAAAAACCTTTATAGGCAAGAAAAAGTTAAGAGAATTCAGCACCACCAAACCAGATTTACAACAAATATTAAAAGAACTTCTCTAGGTCTGAAACACAAGAGAAGGAAAAGACCTATGAAAACAAACCCAAAACAATTAAGAAAATGATAATAGGAACATACATATCAATAATTACCTTAAATGTAAATGGATTAAATGCTCCAACCAAAAGACACAGGCTTGTTGAATGGATACAAAAACAAGACCCATATATATGCTGTCTACAAGAGACCCACTTCAGACCTAGGGACACATACAGACTGAACGTGAGGGGATGGAAAAAGATATTCCATGCAAATGGAAATCAAAAGAAAGCTGGAGTAGCAATACTCATATCAGAAAATATAGACTTTAAAATGATGACCATTACAAGAGACAAAGGAGGACTCTACATAAAGAACAAGGGATCAATCCAAGAAGATATAACAATTGTAAATATTTAGGCACCCAACATAGGAGCACCTCAATACATAACACAAATTTTTTTTTTTTTTTTTTTTTTTTGCGGTATGCGGGCCTCTCACTGTTGTGGCCTCTCCCATTGCAGAGCACAGGCTCTGGACGCGCAGGCTCAGTGGCCATGGCTCACGGGCCTAGCCACTCCGCAGCATGTGGGATCTTCCCGGACCGGGGCACGGACCCATGTCCCCTGCATCGGCAGGCAGACTCTCAACCACTGCGCCACCAGGGAAGCCCCATAACGCAAATTTTAACAGCCATAAAAGTGGAAATGAAAGTAACACAATAATAGTAGGGGACTTTAATACCACACCTTACCAATGCACAGATCATCCAAAATGAAAATATATAAGGAAACACAAGCTTTAAATGACACATTAAACAAGATGAACTTAATGGATATTTATAGGACATTCCATCCAAAAACAACAGAACACACTTTCTTCTCAAGTGCTCATGGAACATTCTCCAGGATAGAGCATATCTTGGGTCACAAACCAAGCCTTACTAAATTTAAGAAAATTGAAATCGTATCAAGTACCTTTTCCAACCACAATGCTATGAGACTAGATATCAATTACAGGAAAAAAACAGTAAAAAATACAAACACATGGAGGCTAAACAATACACTACTAAATAACCAAGATATCACTGAAGAAATCAGAGGAAATCCAAAAATAGTTAGAATAAAATGACAATGAAAGCAGGACGACCCAAAACCTATGGGATGCAGCAAAAGCAGTTATAAGAGGGAAGTTTATAGCAATACAATCCTACCTCAAGAAACAAGAAACATCTCAAATAAACAACCTAACCTTACACCTAAAGCAGTTAGAGTAAGAAGGAAAAAAAAAAAAGAAAACCCAAAGTTAGCAGAAAAAAAGAAATCATAAAGATCAGACCAGAAATAAATGAAAAAAAAGGAAGGAAACAAGAGCAAAGATCAATAAAACTAAAACCTGGTTCTTTGAGAAGATTAAAAAAAAATGATAAACCATTAGCCAGACTCATCAAGAAAAAAATGGGAAAAGACTCAAATCAACAGAATTAGAAATGAAAAAGGAGAAGTAACAACTGACACTGCAGAAATACAAAGGATCATGAGACACCACTACAAGCAACTATATGCCAATAATATGGACTACCTGGGAGAAATGGACAGATTCTCAGAAAAGTACAACATTTCAAGACTGAACCAGGAAGAAATAGAAAACATGAACAGACCAATCACAGCACTGAAATTGAAACTGTGTTTAAAAATCTTCCAATAAACAAAAGCCCAGGACCAGATGACTTCACAGCCAAATTCTGTCAAACATTTAGAGAAGAGCTAACACCTAACCTTCTCAAACTTTTCCAAAATATTGGAAAAGTTCTACAAGGCCACAATCAAACTGATACCAAAACCAGACAAAGATGTCAGAAATAAAGAAAACAACAAGCTAATATCACTGATGAATATAGATGCAAAAATCTTCAACAAAATACTAGCAAACAGAATCCAGCAGCACATGAAAAGGATCATACACCATGATCAAGTGGGGTTTATCCCAGGGATGCAAGGATTCTTCAATATATGCAAATATATCAATGTGATACACCATATTAACAAACTGAAGGAAAAAACTATATGATCATCTCAACAGATGCAGAAAAAGCTTTCAACAAAGTTCACCACCCACTTATGATAAAAACCCTCCAGAAAGTGGGCATAGAGGGAACCTACCTCAACATAATAAAGGCCATATATGACAAACCCACAGCCAACATCATTCTCAATGGTGAAAAAATGAAACCATATCCTCTAAGATCAGGAACAAGACAAGGTTGCCCATCTCACCACTATTATTCAACATAGTTTTGGAAGTTTTAGCCATGGCAGTCAGAGAAGAAAAAGAAATAAAAGGAATCCAAACCACAAAAGAAGAAGTAATAACATCACTGTTTTCAGATGACATGATACTATACATAAATAATCCTAAAGATGCTACCAGAAAACTACTAGAGCTAATCTATGGATTTGGTAAAGTAGCAGGATACAAACTTAATGCACAGAAATCTCTTGCATTTCTGTACACTAACGATGAAAAATCAGAAAGAGAAATTAACGAAACACTCCCATTTACCACTGCAACAAAAAGAATAAAATACCTAGGAATAAACCTACCTAAGGAGACAATTGGAAGGATCAACTTGTGATAATGACGATACTACCCAAAGCAATCTACAGATTCAGTGCAATCCCTATGAAACTACCAATGGAATTTTTCACACAATTAGAAAAAAAAATTTATAATTTGTATGGAAACACAAAAGACCCCAAATAGCCAAAGAACTCTTTGAAAGAAAAACAGAGCTGGAGGAATCAGGCTCCCTGACTTCAGACTATACTACAAAGCTACAGTAAT
>NC_041214.2:106835138-106879491 GCF_002837175.3 Physeter macrocephalus | reverse complement strand
AACACTCCCATTTACCACTGCAACAAAAAGAATAAAATACCTAGGAATAAACCTACCTAAGGAGACAATTGGAAGGATCAACTTGTGATAATGACGATACTACCCAAAGCAATCTACAGATTCAGTGCAATCCCTATGAAACTACCAATGGAATTTTTCACACAATTAGAAAAAAAAATTTATAATTTGTATGGAAACACAAAAGACCCCAAATAGCCAAAGAACTCTTTGAAAGAAAAACAGATCTGGAGGAATCAGGCTCCCTGACTTCAGACTATACTACAAAGCTACAGTAATCTAGACAGTATGGTACTAGCACAAAAAGCAGAAATATAGATCAATGGAACAGGATAGAAAGCCCAGAGATAAACTCACACACATGTGGTCACTTTATCTTTGACAAAGGAGGCAAGAATATAAAATGGAGAAAAGACAGCCTCTTCAAGAAGTGGTGCTGGGAAAAGTGGACAGCTACATGTAAAAGACTGAAATTAGAATACTTCCTAACACCATACACAAAAATAAACTCAAAATGGATTAAAGACCTAAATGTAAGGCCAGACACTATCAAACTCTTAGAGGAAAACATAGGCAGAACACTCTATGACATAAATCATAGCAAGATCCTTTTTGACCCACCTCCTAGAGAAATGGAAATAAAAACAAAAATAAACAATGGGACCTAATGAAACTTAAAAGCTTTTGCACAACAAAGGAAACCATAAACAAGAGGAAAGGATAACCTTCAGAACGGGAAGAAATATTTGCAAACGAAGCAACTGACAAAGGATGAATCTCCAAAATTTACAAGCAGCTCATGCAGCTCAATATCAAAAAAACAAACAACCCAATCCAAAAATGGGCAGAAGACCTAAATAGACATTTCTCCAAAGAAGATATACAGATTGCCAACAAACACATGAAAGAATGCTCAACATCATTAATCATTAGAGAAATGCAAATCAAAACCACAATGAGATATCATCTCAAACCACAAACATTAAATGCTGGAGAGGGTGTGGAGAAAAGGGAACCCTCAGGCACTGTTGGTGGGAATGTAAATTGATACAACCACTATGGAGAACTATATGAAGGTTCCTTAAAAAACTAAAAATAGAACTACCATATGAGCCAATATTCCCACTCCTGGGCATATACCTGGAGAAAACCATAATTCAAAAAGAGACGTGTACCACAGTGTTCATTGTAGCACTATTTACAATAGCCAGGACATGGAAGCAACCTAAGTGTCCATATACAGATGAATGGATAAAGAAGATGTGGTACATATATACAATGGAATATTACTCAGCCATAAAAAGAAACGAAATTATTTGTGGTGCGGTGGTTGGACCTAGAGTCTGTCAAACAAAGTGACGTAAGTTATAAAGAGAAAAACAAATACAATATGGTAACACATAGATAAGGAATCTAAAAAAAAAATGGTTCTGATGAACCTAGGGGCAGGACATGAATAAAGATGCAGACGTAGAGAATGGACTTGAGGATACAGGGTTGGGGGGGAGGGTAAGCTGGTATGAAGTGAGAGAGTAGCACTGACATATACACTCTACCAAATGTAAAATAGATAGGTAGTAGGAAGCAGCTGCATAGCACAGGGAGATCAACTTGGTGCTCTGTGACTACCTAGAGGGGTGGGATAGGGAGGGTGGGAGGGAGAGGCAAGAGGGAGGGGATAGGGGCATATATGTATACATATAGCTGATTCACTTTTTTATACAGCAGAAAGTAACACAACCTTGTAAAGCAATTATACCCCCCTAAAGATGTAAAAAGAAAAAAAAAAGTACGCATATTCCTATATCAGCATCCAAAATCTACCACTCCGTCATGAAGAGAAAATAAATGGAATTGCTGCTCCCTAAAGATTAATTAGTAAGCTTATTCAGATAATATTTATTTTGTTTCTCTATGAACAGTGCTAGGCTCTAAAATATCGCTGGCTAGGTGAGCTAGTCTCCTAGTTCTAAATCTTCACCATCTAATATGGTAGTCACTAACCACATGCAGCTATTGAGGACTTGGTGTGTGGTCAGCATGACTGAGAAACTAAATTTTTTAAATTTAACTTTGATTAATTTAAATATAAATTTACATAGCTACAGGTGGCTAGTGGTTACCATATTGGACAGTGCAGTTCTATGGACATATATCTTTGAGTAGTACCAACGGGAGCTATACTGGCAGAAAGCTTATAATCTAATGGACAAGGAAAATAGCAAAGAATGATAAATAAAGCAAATACTTGGCAGAGGCTGTTTTCAACTGTTGTTATTGTAAAATGAAGTGTAAGTCACTGGCAGCAGTAAATGTACAAATCTTGTTCATAAAGCAGGGTGCAAGGCCTTCATTTAAACAATTCTAACAATTATCACTTGTGATACATATATTTGCCTGTAAGAAACATTAAAATGTATCAGAAAGTGCTCTACATGAAAAATCTGTTCTTGACCACCATGAAAAAATAATCTACCAGATATGTCCACCATCTATTTCCAGCAACATGATTGTCATTTCCAGGGATAGGAAAGAAGTCAGTTTTAGACTGATGCAAAGACATCTCTAATTATTAAGTTATTAAAAATGGGATGATGGTTTTCTCACATCATTTATGTTTGTAGTCTCTAGATGTATATTATCTTCATGGCTATTTGTATTGTTGTTGTTCAAGAGAAGTTTTATTTCAGAGAGAGAGAGAGAATGCAGAAACTAGCAAGAAAGGAAGGAAAAAAGGCGGAAGGGAAGAAGGAATTTGCTATGCAGAAGTAATGATGTGGTTTAGAGAGGATAAATGTCAAATCTACTTTTAAGGAAAATGAGAATAAATTATTAAACCAAAGTGACTAATCATATTTTTAGTTGTTGTTCCATATGAAAATTTAGAGGGAGGGGATATGGGGATATATGTATACATATAGCTGATTCACTTTGTTATACAGCAGCAACTAACACAACATTGTAAAGCAATGATACTCCAATAAAGATGTGAAAAAATAAATAAACAAACAAACAAACAGGAGACTGGAAAGGTTTCAACAGACCAAAAGTCAGATTTTGTGTGTGGATCAAAACATTGTGCTTGTGCTATCTCATTTTACCTTTCAACATGTTATTTCTCAGTTATTTGCAATGCACTATATTTCAAAATGGAAGATCCGCTTTGTCAGGTGGAAGAAGTAACTGAGCTTATCCACGATGCCTATTTGGCGGTATTCAAATGTGCTCCACATTTGAGCTACTTATGGAGAAGATGGCCTGATTAGGTAAGGATGGGTTAGTTCTTCAGAAAATAAAAAGGAAGGAGAGAGAGAAGCTTGATGATCTAATCAGAAAAACCAAGGATCAGACTAAGAAGGAAAATCAAAACTTGGGTAGTATTAAATAAGGAATTATCTAAGTAGAATGGTCTAATGGGATAAAATGCATTGGGGCAAAACACTAAAGGAAGACAGAGAGCAAATTTGGTTTCGTTGGATGATACTAGAACTCAGTGGCACACAGGGATATGGGGACAACAGGTCAGGAGCTGAAGAGCAGTGTCTTAACACTTGGGAAAATTTACTCATTTTTCTTAAATCACATATAATTGTGAATACCTGTTTTCTTGCCACTGCATTACTTTCTTTGAGAGAGAGTCAGAAATAACTGCTTAACTGAATTGATCTGAATTTGGTCAATATTACTTACTTTCTCCTTCCACTAAAAAATAAAGTTCTGCGTGTTTTCTTAAAGAAAATACAATACTTGGTTTATTTAAAATATTTTGGGGTAGCTTGGAAACAAATTGAAATAAAGTTGATATATTTAACAAGATCTTTCCTTTGACACTGTCAGTATCCCATGAGGTAAACAGGGTAAATGCTATTTTGTCCACATTTCATTTTAAAGATAATTAAAGCAAAACTATGATAAATTAATGTAATGATAAATGTTCATGATTATTTATCAAATCAGTGACAAAAATGTCACTTTAATATTTTTAAAAACGGAAAAAAATTAAAGAAGTTGTTTTTTTACCATTCCACCAATATTTTCAAAACTATTTCCTAACATTCTCTAAGAAATGTGTGTATACTTTTTGCCTAAGAAGTCAGATATTATTTGATACAGATATTCATCAATATTTAAGAAATAATATTCTTAAATATTTTTAGGCTTCTGTTTTCTTTTCTCTAAATATCTCACTAGCACAGTAAAATAAGGCAAGGGTAAGTAAATAACCCACTATAAAGTAGCTTGCTACAGATTTAGGTGATTGTCCAGAGAAATCAGTTGATTTTTTCCCCTCCTAATGTTTTCTGCTTTTTTTATATCCTTGTTCAGTTGTTTTGTTTTGTTTGCTGATTTTTTTTCCCTTAGAGCAGTCTGATGTGGTGTGTGTGTGTGTGTGTGTGTGTGTGTGTGTGTGTGTGTGTGTGTGTGTGTGCTGTCTTCCTTTGGTTAATAAAATTAAATACGATATTAGATTTGTATTATTCACAGTACTGCTAAGGAAAAATTCACATTTTTATCAGGATATAGGAAACTTAATAGACCATGGCCCCTAATAAAATAATAAAATAAGATGATGGGGTTTTAATAATTATTTGTTCTCTTTTAGAGTGGTAGCCAAGACTGTTTTCATGGTGAGGCATTATTAAATGTCACTATTCATCTTTCTGTCCTAATTCTCTGTATATTCATATTTGAAAAGTCTCAATTATCTAATGAAATCATTTGGAAATTATTTACTGAAATAAGTAGTTTTCCAAAAAACACTCTGGTTTTCCCTTTCATACTGTCAGTGGAAATGTATTCTCTACCAAGGTTTAATGTACATCAATGAATAGCCCTAGAGACAATTCTTTGCCCTTTGGACAATTTTTCATAGTAGAGGGCAGTGTCGTTTGAATTTAAATAATGTTGCACTTGAGGCCAACAGTAATAAGCAAGCTCTACTAGACTTTCATTACATTTTTTACCATCTGAATATAATCATAAGCACTTGATGCTAGCTTCTACAGCCTTCATGTGAATTATAAATATCATATTTAAGTTTCTCTTTAGAAGAGAAACAAGATTTCTGCTGTGGATGAAGAAGTGAATACAGTTAAATAACATGATCTGTTTACCAAATTGCCTGCCATCAAAAGAAAGCAAAATGCCTGGAAAATGGGAATTGGCTTGACAACTCATTATTTAAAACAAACAAACAAACAAACAAACATGTCTGTTTTTGAATACAGAATTAACCTATTAGCCCACTGTCAAAATAAAGCTTCCAACTGAATGTCCAATTACCCACTCAAAAGACCCTCACAAATCATTTGGGCAAAAACCTCTACAAAGAGGCCTGCCTGAAGGTCAGCGGTGGAAATGTGTGATGCAATAAGAGGGGAAAAAAACCAAACAGAGAATTCAAAAACACTCTCCTTGTTATTTCCTCAACTCCAAACAAAAGAACCTTTTTAATCTACAATGAATGCCACATTTATCCCAATAGATATAATTCCAACAGTGGAACTGCATAAAGATCATGCCTACCAGAAGAATTAACTCTCCTTAAGCCCTAAGAAATCCCACTAGCACAGTAAAATAAGGCAAGGGTAAATAAATAATCCAGTCTAAAGTAGCTTGCTACAGAATTAGGTGATTGTCCAGGCCTTGATATCACTAATTGCTTTATGCACGTGGCCTATTGTTTTCTGTGCTAGCTAAATTTTTGGTGGAGGAAAAAGCTGGTGATGCATCTAATTTCAGCTTTGAGAGCACTGACTGTGCTCCCTTGCTCATCTGATTTTACGTATGCACACATGCATAAACATGGCATTGTAAAAAAGGTATTTAAGTAAAGGTTATCAGCCTTTAAGAATTGTAATGAGGCCACCAGGTACAAAAAAAAAAAAAATGGTCACAACTTGTGTGCTATGCAAAGCATAATGCAAAGTTTCTCTTTTCTGAGGCACCATCCTAAATCACTTTTGCTCTGTGAAGACTTTAATTCAGTGTAAAGAAATACTCTTCAGCTTCTCCAAAAGCTTCCATCTTACCTGGATTAAACTTCAACCTGCCTGTTGTCATTTTACTTCACAGTCACTCAGACACTAAGGGAAATAGGAGAATCAATTTTAAAAGAAGTGTATACCTCAGTGACTTTAATAATCATCTACAGGAGTTCCATTTCCTCTCAAATTGAACAAGACCACATTCAGGCCAGAAGATCACAAGATAGTGAGCAAATGGATACTTCCCACATACATGTTACTGAATTGATCAATATGTGTATAAGAAAACTGGTACAGTTGGCCTCCATATTGGTGGGTCCTACAGCCACAGATTCAACCAACTACGGATCAAAAATATTTTTTTAAAAAATCCAGAAAGTTCCAAAGAGCAAAACTTGAATTTGATGCACACTGGCATCTATTTACATAGTATTTACATTGTGTTTACAACTATTTACACAGCATTTACATTGTATAAAGATGATTTAAAGTATATGGGAAGACGTGAATAGGTTATATGCAAATACAGCTGACTCTTGAACATCAAGGATTTGAACTGCTCGGGCCCATTTATACGCAGTTTTTTCAATTGTAAATACTACAGTACTACACGATCCAAGGTTGAATCCTTGGACACAGAAGAATTGATATAGAGGGCCAACTCTAATTTATTCACAGATTTTCAAATGTGAGGAGGGTCAGCACCCCTAACCTCTGAGTTGTTCAAGGGTCAACTGTACTATGCCATTTGACATAAGGAACTTGAGCATCCTCAGGTTTTTGTATTGTTGGGGAGGGGGGTATGTCCTGGAACCAACCCCCACAGACACCAAGGGACAACTGTACTATCTTTGTAAAATGTTGATGAACTATATTATAGGGTTAAAATATTGATCTCAAGAGTTAAATTGCCTCTGTTGTAATCTGACTTTGCCATTTGCTGGTTGGGTGACATGGGGCAAGTCATTTAACTTGTCTCACCTCCTCGTTGCCAAAATAGGGATGACAGTGGTGCCTATTTCAAATGGTAATTGTGGGTTGTGAGATAATGCCAGGTGACTAGCTGTAATATAAAATATAAGACCCACAAGTTCTTAGCATATGGCTGACAAACAGTAAGGATGTGTTAATTTTTATAAATCTGTTATTATATTGTGAACTAGACAAGATCCTGATATTTTAAACAATTTTTTCCATTCTTCCAAATACCACATGCGTTGTGCTCAACCTTCTTAGTTTTGTTTTAACTAACTGATGTTAAAGTAATCAAGTTTTAGTGAAGCACATAGATATAAGTCATAAGACATGTTATGTTTTCACCTAACTTAGGGGTTGCCGAACTTTTTTCTATAAATATTGAGAGCCACAGCCTCTGCTGCAATCAATTCTGCCACTGTAGTGCCAAAGTAGCCATAGATAATACAGACAATACACAAATGAACAGGTGTCGCTGTGTCCCAATAAAACTTAATTTATAGAAACTGAAATTTGAATTTCATGCAATTTTCAAGTGGCACAAAATATTATTCATATTTTGATTTTCTTTTCAACCTTTTTAAAAAGTAAAACAAAAACAATCTTAGCTTGCGGGCCACACACAAACTAGAAGTGAGTGGTATTTGGCCCTCAGGCTATAGTTTATTTAACTCCTAATCCATTATTTCTACTAAAACTGTTTAATCATTATATCTTGTATTTAAAGATAAATTATATATAAATTCTTTCAAAGTTCTTGACTATTTACTAGTGAAATTAATGAATCTGCCCTATCAATAGCCTAGTATTTTACTGTGATATTAACAGTCCTGGTAGTTAATGTTAAAAATTTCTCACACAATTTGGCACATTCCTTAATTTTATTTCCTCTGAAATGTAAAAATAAGGTAAAGGGTACTTTAGACATTAGTACCGAGGCTGGTCATTCTGGGGAAGAGTAAACCTGCCTACCTGATCACCGTAATGAAATTATCAGCTCTGGACTTGTCAAATGACACAGCCATTGAAGAACTGAGGGAGGCTAGATAATTGGAAAGATAAAAAGGTCTGTCTAGAAGAAGGACTCTGATCTTGACTGAGATTAAAAAAAAAAAGGATTGGATGTAGATAATCTGATTGGACAGTTCACCTTTGGTAAACAACACTGGTTGTTTGTGTGGGTTTATTTGAGAATTTGGATTATTCCACGTGGTAAAAAGAACAAGGGAGAGATCATCCAATAAATATAAAACTCTATTGGTCTGCTGCTCTGCTCTTTGAGGAGACTCTTGAGGATTCTGAGTATATTAAATAACATCTGATATTTACAATCGGAGCTCCAGCTATGCGGCTTCCACATCCACAGATTCAACCAACCGAGTATTGGATTCAACCAGTTCCGGATCAAATTCAATCCAAGGTTGGTTGAATTCGTGGGTGCAGAACTGGAGGATTGGAGGACCCGCTCTACTATGCCATTTTATACTTATAAGGTAGCGGTGCCCAACCTTTTTGGCACCAGGGACCGGTTTCATGAAGACAATTTTTCCACGGACCGGGGGCGGGGATGGGATGGCTTCGGGATGATTCAAGTGCGTTACATTTATTGTGCACTTCATTTCTATTATTATCACATTGTAATATGTAATGAAATAATTATACAACTCACCATAATGCAGAATCAGTGGGAGCCCTGAGCTTGTTTTCCTGCAACTGGATGGTCCCATCTGGGTGTGATGGGAGACAGCGATACCCAAAGCGTGTTGCTTATGGCCAGTCTGCTCCGTAAACTCGTTTTGGTTGCTGTCACTGCAGAAAACCCTGCTTCACAAGGATAGGATGTTGGAAATGGAAGCAGGCTCTTCAGTGCTTTTGTAGCAATCTCAGGATATTCTGCCTTGACTTTAATCCAGAACGTATGGAGATTTGAAATTGTCTCAAACAAACTTTTAAGGCCACCGTCATTTGCGATCTCAAGCAGTTGATCCTCTTCTAGCACGGACAAAGTCAATTCACCTGGCTTATTCACAAATGTGTCGTGGATCCATTCCTTCCCAGTTCAGGGGTCTTTTGTGGTTGGGAAGTAATACTCAAACTCTTTTGAAAGCTGAGATATGTGAACATGCACCAGCTGGGAGAAAGAAGGCCCTGGCTCAGTCTCTTTCAAAATCTCTGCTAATGTTTGAAACATGACAAAAGTACCAATGTTCACTTGTTGCCCCCATAATTCCAGTTTGGCTTTGAATGAAGCCACTTTATGTGCCAACTTGAACACAGCTGTCATTCTCCCCTGAAGTGATGACAGACTGAGTTTGCTGAGCAGGTTGAATATGTCACATAAGTAAGCAAGTTTTGCAACGCATTCTGTGTCACTGGAATGTGCTGCCAGTGGTGACTGTTTTTCTAAAATAAATCTCTGGAGCAGCTCTCATTACTCAAAAGCTCTGGCCAGTGATCTACCTTTAGAAAGCCATCTCACTTCTGTGTATAAGAGAAGATGTCTGTGTTTTGTGTCCATCTCCTCACAGAGCTGCACGAACGGACGTGAGTTAAGGGCATGTACTTTAATGTGGTTGATAATTTTAATCACATCCTGCAAAACGTTGTTAAGTTCAGGTGACATTTTTCAGCTAGCCAGCATTTCTCTATGGATGACACAGTGTGTAGACTCACATTCAGAAGCGACCTCTTTGACCCAAGTAGTGAAACCAGAAAGCCGTCCAGTCATGGCAGCCACTCTGTCTGTGCATATACCAACAGAAAATGACCAGTTCAGTTTTCCTGGTATGTAGTCATTCAAGGACTTGAATAGTTCTGCAGCTGTGGTGTTGGTTGGCAACAAAAGTGCACATAACATATCCTCATGCACATCCTCCTGAAAAATATATCCCACAAAAACAAGCATTGTTGCCTATTATCAACATCAGTAGACTCGTCAACTTGGATTGTGTACCACGGTGACTCATTAATCCTCTCTAACAATTGTGCCTCAATATCCTCTGCTATTTCATCAATTCATCTAGTTATGGTGCTGACAGGAGGCAGAGCTCAGGCAATGATGCAAGCGATGGGGAGTGGCTGTAAATACAGACGAAGCTTCTCTCGCTCACCTGCCACTCACCTCCTGCTGTGTGACCCAGTTCCTAACAGGCCACGGACCGGTAACAGTCCGTGGCCCAGGGGTTGGGGACCCCTGTTATAAGGGACCTGAGCATCCATGGATTTTGGTTATGGGGAATTGAATGTTGCCTTGAAGCTCTTCAACTGGGAGAATGAGGAAAGAAGATAAAGATACCAGGAGGGGAAGAAAATGGAAGATGGATAAATGCAAATGGGGCCTATATAGATTTCTATTAGTAACTTTCAGAGACAGATTGTCACTGAAGACTATTCGGGAATTTAAGTTAGCCTCTGCTGTGTTAACTCTGAAGAGGGGCAATTTTGGAATATAAATGAATTTCTTAGAACACTCATAGTAGGGACTTCCCTGGTGGTCCAGTGGTAAAGAATCCGCCTTACAATGCACTCGGCAAACTACAGCCCTGGAGCCAAATCCTCTTGCCTCTTGTCCTGTAAATGAAGTTTCACTGAAAGACCACCATGCTTACTTATTTATGTATCAACCATGACTCTTTTGTGCTTCAGCGGCAGAACTGACTAGCTGTGACAGAGAGCCTATGGCCTGCAAAGGCTAAACTATTTATCTTCTGGTTCTTTACAGAAAAAGTTTGCAGAGCCCTGCCTCAATCCTCACTATTCCACATGTGGTCTGTAGACCAGTAGCATCTGCATCACAAGAAAGATTGTTATTGATAGAAATGCAAAATCTCAGGCCCCACATCAAATCTACTGAATCAGAATCTATACTTTAATGAGATCTCCAAATGACATAATGACACATCAGTGACTGAGAAGCACCTCCCTGAAATTGCTTTCTGTTGACAAACACATGAAACATGGGGTGTAGGGGGACCTGAGGTTTATCATTTTCTGGCATCCATCTTGTGAGGATGAGATTCTCACTCTCTCCCAAGTGGTTTTAAACCTTGATATTCATAAAAATTACATTTCTTAATTCACAATCCAAACTCCTGATGTGGGAATTATATCAAGAGGTCATAAAGAAGGCTGGAATATTTATAGCAATGGAATATTCCAATAACTGATAAATTACCATATCTATAAGTCTTGAAAGAAGGCCTTCTTTAGATTACCAACAGGCAATAAAGGTACTACAACCAACATGTGAGTTCACATTCAGAAAATTTAAATTCTGTTAAGCTACAATAATAATATTTTTAAAAACTGTTTACAGTTTTGTAGTTTAATCAGTCTGAAGAGTTCTATTTTTATATTAATCAGATGTAAAGACAGAACTTGCATTTCATCAGCCCAGGTACATGTTAAAAAGGAAAATACAGAAATGTACTTTCTTGGCTGATGGAAATGTAGGTCTATTTAATACATACTTTATATTTAGTATTTTATTATTAAGCTTAGTTCAGTATAAATGCACATTTTCAATGTCATGAATACATGGCATGAATGATGTGACAAGCAATTTGCATTTATATAGCACCTTTCAAAGGCTCAGGATAACAAAGCAAAGCATAAATGCTTGTATAACTTTGCAATTAAGAATTCACTTCTAATTACTCCTACTTAAATGTGCAGTCTCTTTTTAATCACAACATTTTTACACCTGTGGTTAAGTGCTCTGACAGAGCCTCAGCCTTATCTCCAAAGCATGCAAATTGCATGACTGGATTTTGTAATGAAGACTATGTTTGCCAGGGGAAAAATGATCACAGACATGCAACACCGGTAAGAGTATTAAAGACACAACTAGATTTAAAAGCATCATTCTCTCCCATTATGTACTCATTCGGATCAACACACACACACACACCACATACATGTTACTGAATTGATCAATATGTGTATAAGAAAACTGGTACAGTTGGCCTCCATATTGGTGGGTCCTACAGCCACAGATTCAACCAACTACGGATCAAAAATATTTTTTTAAAAAATCCAGAAAGTTCCAAAGAGCAAAACTTGAATTTGATGCACACTGGCATCTATTTACATAGTATTTACATTGTGTTTACAACTATTTACACAGCATTTACATTGTATAAAGATGATTTAAAGTATATGGGAAGACGTGAATAGGTTATATGCAAATACAGCTGACTCTTGAACATCAAGGATTTGAACTGCTCGGGCCCATTTATACGCAGTTTTTTCAATTGTAAATACTACAGTACTACACGATCCAAGGTTGAATCCTTGGACACAGAAGAATTGATATAGAGGGCCAACTCTAATTTATTCACAGATTTTCAAATGTGAGGAGGGTCAGCACCCCTAACCTCTGAGTTGTTCAAGGGTCAACTGTACTATGCCATTTGACATAAGGAACTTGAGCATCCTCAGGTTTTTGTATTGTTGGGGAGGGGGGTATGTCCTGGAACCAACCCCCACAGACACCAAGGGACAACTGTACTATCTTTGTAAAATGTTGATGAACTATATTATAGGGTTAAAATATTGATCTCAAGAGTTAAATTGCCTCTGTTGTAATCTGACTTTGCCATTTGCTGGTTGGGTGACATGGGGCAAGTCATTTAACTTGTCTCACCTCCTCGTTGCCAAAATAGGGATGACAGTGGTGCCTATTTCAAATGGTAATTGTGGGTTGTGAGATAATGCCAGGTGACTAGCTGTAATATAAAATATAAGACCCACAAGTTCTTAGCATATGGCTGACAAACAGTAAGGATGTGTTAATTTTTATAAATCTGTTATTATATTGTGAACTAGACAAGATCCTGATATTTTAAACAATTTTTTCCATTCTTCCAAATACCACATGCGTTGTGCTCAACCTTCTTAGTTTTGTTTTAACTAACTGATGTTAAAGTAATCAAGTTTTAGTGAAGCACATAGATATAAGTCATAAGACATGTTATGTTTTCACCTAACTTAGGGGTTGCCGAACTTTTTTCTATAAATATTGAGAGCCACAGCCTCTGCTGCAATCAATTCTGCCACTGTAGTGCCAAAGTAGCCATAGATAATACAGACAATACACAAATGAACAGGTGTCGCTGTGTCCCAATAAAACTTAATTTATAGAAACTGAAATTTGAATTTCATGCAATTTTCAAGTGGCACAAAATATTATTCATATTTTGATTTTCTTTTCAACCTTTTTAAAAAGTAAAACAAAAACAATCTTAGCTTGCGGGCCACACACAAACTAGAAGTGAGTGGTATTTGGCCCTCAGGCTATAGTTTATTTAACTCCTAATCCATTATTTCTACTAAAACTGTTTAATCATTATATCTTGTATTTAAAGATAAATTATATATAAATTCTTTCAAAGTTCTTGACTATTTACTAGTGAAATTAATGAATCTGCCCTATCAATAGCCTAGTATTTTACTGTGATATTAACAGTCCTGGTAGTTAATGTTAAAAATTTCTCACACAATTTGGCACATTCCTTAATTTTATTTCCTCTGAAATGTAAAAATAAGGTAAAGGGTACTTTAGACATTAGTACCGAGGCTGGTCATTCTGGGGAAGAGTAAACCTGCCTACCTGATCACCGTAATGAAATTATCAGCTCTGGACTTGTCAAATGACACAGCCATTGAAGAACTGAGGGAGGCTAGATAATTGGAAAGATAAAAAGGTCTGTCTAGAAGAAGGACTCTGATCTTGACTGAGATTAAAAAAAAAAAGGATTGGATGTAGATAATCTGATTGGACAGTTCACCTTTGGTAAACAACACTGGTTGTTTGTGTGGGTTTATTTGAGAATTTGGATTATTCCACGTGGTAAAAAGAACAAGGGAGAGATCATCCAATAAATATAAAACTCTATTGGTCTACTGCTCTGCTCTTTGAGGAGACTCTTGAGGATTCTGAGTATATTAAATAACATCTGATATTTACAATCGGAGCTCCAGCTATGCGGCTTCCACATCCACAGATTCAACCAACCGAGTATTGGATTCAACCAGTTCCGGATCAAATTCAATCCAAGGTTGGTTGAATTCGTGGGTGCAGAACTGGAGGATTGGAGGACCCGCTCTACTATGCCATTTTATACTTATAAGGTAGCGGTGCCCAACCTTTTTGGCACCAGGGACCGGTTTCATGAAGACAATTTTTCCACGGACCGGGGGCGGGGATGGGATGGCTTCGGGATGATTCAAGTGCGTTACATTTATTGTGCACTTCATTTCTATTATTATCACATTGTAATATGTAATGAAATAATTATACAACTCACCATAATGCAGAATCAGTGGGAGCCCTGAGCTTGTTTTCCTGCAACTGGATGGTCCCATCTGGGTGTGATGGGAGACAGCGATACCCAAAGCGTGTTGCTTATGGCCAGTCTGCTCCGTAAACTCGTTTTGGTTGCTGTCACTGCAGAAAACCCTGCTTCACAAGGATAGGATGTTGGAAATGGAAGCAGGCTCTTCAGTGCTTTTGTAGCAATCTCAGGATATTCTGCCTTGACTTTAATCCAGAACGTATGGAGATTTGAAATTGTCTCAAACAAACTTTTAAGGCCACCGTCATTTGCGATCTCAAGCAGTTGATCCTCTTCTAGCACGGACAAAGTCAATTCACCTGGCTTATTCACAAATGTGTCGTGGATCCATTCCTTCCCAGTTCAGGGGTCTTTTGTGGTTGGGAAGTAATACTCAAACTCTTTTGAAAGCTGAGATATGTGAACATGCACCAGCTGGGAGAAAGAAGGCCCTGGCTCAGTCTCTTTCAAAATCTCTGCTAATGTTTGAAACATGACAAAAGTACCAATGTTCACTTGTTGCCCCCATAATTCCAGTTTGGCTTTGAATGAAGCCACTTTATGTGCCAACTTGAACACAGCTGTCATTCTCCCCTGAAGTGATGACAGACTGAGTTTGCTGAGCAGGTTGAATATGTCACATAAGTAAGCAAGTTTTGCAACGCATTCTGTGTCACTGGAATGTGCTGCCAGTGGTGACTGTTTTTCTAAAATAAATCTCTGGAGCAGCTCTCATTACTCAAAAGCTCTGGCCAGTGATCTACCTTTAGAAAGCCATCTCACTTCTGTGTATAAGAGAAGATGTCTGTGTTTTGTGTCCATCTCCTCACAGAGCTGCACGAACGGACGTGAGTTAAGGGCATGTACTTTAATGTGGTTGATAATTTTAATCACATCCTGCAAAACGTTGTTAAGTTCAGGTGACATTTTTCAGCTAGCCAGCATTTCTCTATGGATGACACAGTGTGTAGACTCACATTCAGAAGCGACCTCTTTGACCCAAGTAGTGAAACCAGAAAGCCGTCCAGTCATGGCAGCCACTCTGTCTGTGCATATACCAACAGAAAATGACCAGTTCAGTTTTCCTGGTATGTAGTCATTCAAGGACTTGAATAGTTCTGCAGCTGTGGTGTTGGTTGGCAACAAAAGTGCACATAACATATCCTCATGCACATCCTCCTGAAAAATATATCCCACAAAAACAAGCATTGTTGCCTATTATCAACATCAGTAGACTCGTCAACTTGGATTGTGTACCACGGTGACTCATTAATCCTCTCTAACAATTGTGCCTCAATATCCTCTGCTATTTCATCAATTCATCTAGTTATGGTGCTGACAGGAGGCAGAGCTCAGGCAATGATGCAAGCGATGGGGAGTGGCTGTAAATACAGACGAAGCTTCTCTCGCTCACCTGCCACTCACCTCCTGCTGTGTGACCCAGTTCCTAACAGGCCACGGACCGGTAACAGTCCGTGGCCCAGGGGTTGGGGACCCCTGTTATAAGGGACCTGAGCATCCATGGATTTTGGTTATGGGGAATTGAATGTTGCCTTGAAGCTCTTCAACTGGGAGAATGGGGAAAGAAGGTAAAGGTACCAGGAGGGGAAGAAAATGGAAGATGGATAAATGCAAATGGGGCCTATATAGATTTCTATTAGTAACTTTCAGAGACAGATTGTCACTGAAGACTATTCGGGAATTTAAGTTAGCCTCTGCTGTGTTAACTCTGAAGAGGGGCAATTTTGGAATATAAATGAATTTCTTAGAACACTCATAGTAGGGACTTCCCTGGTGGTCCAGTGGTAAAGAATCCGCCTTACAATGCAGGGGACGTGGGTTCAACGGACTTCCCTGGTGGTCCAGTGGTAAAGAATCCGCCTTACAATGCAGGGGACGTGGGTTCAACCCCTGGTCAGGGGACTAAGATCACACACGCCGCAGGGCAACTAAGCCCACCTGCCACAACTACAGAGCCTATGCGCCCTGCGTGCCACAACTAGAGAGAAGCCCACACACCACAATGAAGAGCCTGTGCACCACAATGAAGAGCCTGTGCACCACAACGAAAGATCCCGCATGCCTCAGCGAAGATCCTGCGTGCCGCAACTAAGACCCGATGCAGCCAAAAATAAATTAAATAAATAAATAATAAATAAATCTTAAAAAAAAAAAGGATATATTAAAAAAAAAAAAAAAAAAAAAAGAACACTCATAATTCCCTAAAACGGGCCTCGGCAAACTACAGCCCTGGAGCCAAATCCTCTTGCCTCTTGTCCTGTAAATGAAGTTTCACTGAAAGACCACCATGCTTACTTATTTATGTATCAACCATGACTCTTTTGTGCTTCAGCGGCAGAACTGACTAGCTGTGACAGAGAGCCTATGGCCTGCAAAGGCTAAACTATTTATCTTCTGGTTCTTTACAGAAAAAGTTTGCAGAGCCCTGCCTCAATCCTCACTATTCCACATGTGGTCTGTAGACCAGTAGCATCTGCATCACAAGAAAGATTGTTATTGATAGAAATGCAAAATCTCAGGCCCCACATCAAATCTACTGAATCAGAATCTATACTTTAATGAGATCTCCAAATGACATAATGACACATCAGTGACTGAGAAGCACCTCCCTGAAATAATTTCTTTCTGTTGACAAACACATGAAACATGGGGTGTAGGGGGACCTGAGGTTTATCATTTTCTGGCATCCATCTTGTGAGGATGAGATTCTCACTCTCTCCCAAGTGGTTTTAAACCTTGATATTCATAAAAATTACATTTCTTAATTCACAATCCAAACTCCTGATGTGGGAATTATATCAAGAGGTCATAAAGAAGGCTGGAATATTTATAGCAATGGAATATTCCAATAACTGATAAATTACCATATCTATAAGTCTTGAAAGAAGGCCTTCTTTAGATTACCAACAGGCAATAAAGGTACTACAACCAACATGTGAGTTCACATTCAGAAAATTTAAATTCTGTTAAGCTACAATAATAATATTTTTAAAAACTGTTTACAGTTTTGTAGTTTAATCAGTCTGAAGAGTTCTATTTTTATATTAATCAGATGTAAAGACAGAACTTGCATTTCATCAGCCCAGGTACATGTTAAAAAGGAAAATACAGAAATGTACTTTCTTGGCTGATGGAAATGTAGGTCTATTTAATACATACTTTATATTTAGTATTTTATTATTAAGCTTAGTTCAGTATAAATGCACATTTTCAATGTCATGAATACATGGCATGAATGATGTGACAAGCAATTTGCATTTATATAGCACCTTTCAAAGGCTCAGGATAACAAAGCAAAGCATAAATGCTTGTATAACTTTGCAATTAAGAATTCACTTCTAATTACTCCTACTTAAATGTGCAGTCTCTTTTTAATCACAACATTTTTACACCTGTGGTTAAGTGCTCTGACAGAGCCTCAGCCTTATCTCCAAAGCATGCAAATTGCATGACTGGATTTTGTAATGAAGACTATGTTTGCCAGGGGAAAAATGATCACAGACATGCAACACCGGTAAGAGTATTAAAGACACAACTAGATTTAAAAGCATCATTCTCTCCCATTATGTACTCATTCGGATCAACACACACACACACACACACACACACACACACACAAATGTCTGTCAATTCTGGAGCATGCACGAGTTTCAGGCTTAGTTATACTTCTGCTATATCGCCAGGAAGTTAAGAGATGAGATCTGAAAAATGGCTTATAAACGTATGCTTGCCTGTAGTAAATCTTTAGCTCCTGGAGCTACAATTGCTAACATGTGTGAGATTCCTAGTTTTCTTGTATAATCAAGGGACCAATAAATAACATGGTATTAAAAAAAATGATATCCTGCTACAAGGGGAAAGCACAATTCAGCTGCAACATATGGTTCTGGAGAGCTGCAGGCTCATAAATGGAGCTGAGGAAAGAAAAGTAATTCTGGAAAGGTGGTTGTAGCTAAAGAGGAGGCTCTAGTGACAGCCATCTTCATAACTGACTGCAGAAAAGCACGAAGCTCCATTTTCAAAAGCTGATTAGAAAGAAGATTTATTAGGAACCTATGGTGATCTGGGGACCAGTGTAACACATATAGACGAGGCATGGTTCCTGCACCTTGAAAGGCTGCCAAGAGGCAGCAGAATTGCATGGACCAGAAGCAAACACATTTCAAAAATCCACAATCAGTAATGAAAAATTAGTAGGTAAGAAGGTCTTGGGTTCTCAATAAACTATTAATTGTATGAAAAATAATTTTAATAGACTGTCCATTTAAAAAACAAATATTGAGACCTTCCAATATACCAGATATTGTGCTCATCTCTGATGATTAAAGTAATAGCAATATCGGCAACAATAATAATAACAATGATGATCATAAAGGGGTGTTAGGAAATCAGGCAACACTTCTGTACTCAGGAAGTCACAGGATGGAGGGCAGGGGAGAAATAACTAAAGAGGGTGATGTGTGTTTTATCAGCTTGTGTGCAATGCTCTGAGAGCAGAGAACAGGGAATATTTAATTCTGCTAGTCTTTGGAAAGTCTTCAGAGAGACAAGGATATTTCAATAGAAATGTGAAATACTGTCAACCACACTATTGGTGGAGGAGGGATGAATATCAGGAAGTAGGAATATTCAAATATGAATATTCACACAAATTATTTGTGACCCTTGACTTCATACATAAACACTGCAGTAACAGCATGTTAATTAGGAGTATAGGCTTAAAAGTCGAATTATCTCTATTCATTTCTAACTGTGTGACTTTGGACAAGTCACTTAACCTGAGTCTCACTTTCCTCACCTCTATAATGGGGAAAGAATAGAATATACCTCTGAGGATTGTCTTGACAACTTAATAATACTTCATATTAAGCATTTCGAATTTGACATATGACTAATGTTTAGTAAATGTTAGGTGTTGGATTTTTTCCTCTCTCTCTCTCTCTTTTTTCTTTTTTTTTAACTTCTATCTCTTTTTAAGTAAAGCTAGAGCCATTCCTGGTATATGGTAAAGGAAGCAGTAAAATAAGACCCCTTATGCTTAAGGACATTTGTCTGTTGCTTCCTTTCCAGAGGGTAGATGGTAGTTCTGCCATTTGAGAAATAAAACACAATACCCTCTATCATCTTTTAGTCTGCTTCTTTTACCACTCCCATTTCCCATTACACATATCTAGTCTTTACAATAATCCTATGAGGAAGGTAATGTCATTATTATTACTTCATAAACGAGGAAACTGAGGCTCAGCAATAAATAATTCTGCAAGTTCAAGAGCCAAGAGCTTGTGAAGCCATGATTAAAATTTAGGTGTTCTAAGTAGAAAAAACAACTATTTATCACTTTACTGAAATGTTCTAAGATAGAGTTTGGTCCAAAATAATCCCTCCTCAGTAACTGAAGGAGCAAGGGAGCCCAGATTCCATTTGCAGCAGGGGCAAGGGGGTAGTATAAGAATTCTGGAAAACTCCTGTAACTAAAATCCTAAAATGCTGGATTGAAAAACATACAGGTAAGTTTGTCACAAAAGGAAGGACTCTGCATAGGTCAAGAATTATGTGAAAGCAGAAATAACAGAAGATAAATGATCCATGAAACCAGTTTTCAACAAGGAAATTTCTATTGATTCTTGGAGACTTTGAGACACCATTTTGATGGCCACATGGGGTAGGAAACAGACAGTAAAGCCTAAAGCTCACCAAACATGAGTAGTTTAATAGATGACTTCCACATATAACTAATGTCTTCGAAGGAAATCAGAAAAGAAGAGGAGCCCACTTGGTGTGAGATCACTCTAGAATCCACAGCACAAAGAGCCACAGTGGATGGGTCATTGATTAAGATGTTAATGAGTTAGAAGCCATTTTGCTAGTTTACTCCATGCTGACAACCAGTGGGTCTGTCGATCCATGCAGTAGCTTTCTTTTATTTGCCTCCATCCAGTATTTTACTGCATGAATTCCAAACTGCAATCATATGGGAAGTTACTGCACCACCAGTGTAGGCTTATTGGGTATACTATACTAATGTCTGACAGTAACAGTTAAAACAACAAAAATACCAGAAAAAAGAATCAGTCTCCAGCCACATCCATCTTTTTTTCTGATCCATATCTGGAATTGCTCACTTGGCTCCAATAATCTTGTTTCAGAACTAATGTTCTTAAAGAAATTTTGAGAGTTAAAAATTAACTCTGGGGCTTCCCTGGTGGCGCAGTGGTTGGGAGTCCGCCTGCCGGTGCAGGGGGCGCGGGTTCGTGCCCCGGTCCAGGAGGATCCCGCGAGCCGCGGAGCGGCTGGGCCCGTGGGCCATGGCCGCTGGGCCTGCGCGTCCGGAGCCTGTGCTCCGCGGTGGGAGAGGCCACAGCGGTGAGAGGCCCGCGTACCGCAAAAACAAAAACAAAAACAAAAAAAAATTAACTCTGGATCAAATTTTGGCTTTATATTTTCTTGAGTATACAGCACCCCATTCTCACTGCAATGATATCTCTCCATCTCATTTTTGTTAATTATATTGCACTTGAGTTTAAAAAAGTTCCATTCTTTATATCCTGTTTTCAGGGTCCAGATAGACCAAGGGTGTTGACTAAAGGACACTGGAGAAATGGGTCGGGAGGAGAGCCTAAGGACAAATTTGGGGATAGACAGGGATCTTTCCACTAGTGGGCAGGAGACCAGGCAGGATGTCCACAGAGAGTGACCAAGTATGTGAATGGAGATGGAGAAAGTAGGGAAGAGTAAATGAGAAAAGCAGTAAATTTTTCTTACAGACTAACAAGGCACAGACATATCACTCAGGGTTAAAAATAGTCACACAAGCCTCACACCAACAGTTTTAAAGCAAAAAAAACTTTCATAATAGTGTTCTGCTTCTCTTTCCTTCTTTTCTCACCCAAATGTTCCTTTCCATCCTTCTATCCTCAAGTTGGCTGGTTATGGTAGGATAGATTATTAAAGACTGAAATCTAAGAAAAGGTGTTTAAGTAGTTAGGCAAAAGACCACCTTTGTAGGTTTCTAAATAAGGAAAGTAGTAAGAGTAATGTGGAACTAAAGGAAATTCAGAGCAGCAGAAATCTGTCAGCTGGGCTGGGATTTTAGTAAGGAAGTCAAAGTTGTAATCCAGATCACATATGGATTCTTAAATGGTTCCTACATCAAACAGAGACACTACTAGTTCTTAGAAGACAGAGATTTTTGTTCAGTTTAATAAACACTGATACCTTACCTACTATGTGGCTGGGTATCTTACTGGCAGTCTAAAACATGGAGAGAGCCACTATTGAAACTGGGTTTTATCAATGTAATAACAAAATCAATAGCCATATGTATAGTTTTCTATGTGTAATATTCCAGCCAAATAACTCTGGAGAAATTGGAGAAATGTTTCATAACTTCTTTTTACTGGGGTTGTTCAGATTCTCAGAATGGCAACTTCTATTAGAAGTTTGAAGTTGAAATAATTTGAGGGAGAGTCAGGTTATGCATCTGTGAAATTTCTACATGGCTAATAATTTCAAATTTCGAAGTCATAAAGACATACATTTGATTCCTGGGTTTGTCATATTCTAACTGCAAAATCTTGCATTCTTCTTCGGTAAAATAGGAATAATAAGGCATTTCACAAAAGGTTCTGTGAGTACAGTAAATCAGAAACTTTTGTGAAAATTACTTAGTATAATACCAGGCCCAGACAGCCTTCAGTAAATATTAGTTTATTTCTTTCTTCACTATTCAAAAAAAAAAAAAAAACCCCAAAACTGAAAGCATGAGTTGGAATTTTCAGATCCAATCATCTTACAATTTCACACATCAACAGCTGATTTAGCCACTATTTTATTTTCACTCATAGCCACTAACTTCCCACATGAATTCCCTTGCTGTTCTAGAATGTTGCTCCCAGCAAGAGAATTCCCTTGCTGTTCTGGAATGTTGCACAGCCCTTTGCTATTTTACAAATCACTTCAGTTCAACTAGAGGATAAAAATTATTTTTAAGCAAAAAAAACCATATAATACAAAACCACATCTCCACAGTCCGGGAGACCAGATTAATTCTCTACATAAGGCAGGGAGAAATCATTAGAGATCACTACAGGAAAACATTCCAAGGAAGCAATGCATATGTACTTTTGTTTTATTCTGTTGATGAAAACAGAATAAGATGAGACTTGCTCTTCAAGATATCCTCCCACATTTTAAAAGTAGCTTTCTATATATTATGCAGGTTTTCACAATACTAAATATCCTTTTTTTTTCTTTCTTTCCACAAAGCATGATGGAGTATGGGCTACAGAGTTAAGTAGACCTGATTTGAAACCTGTCTGGCCAAATTACTGTCTTATCTTTTGAGAGTTACCTCACCTCTCTGAGCCTGTTTCTTTATATATAAATTGAAAATTATACTTTATAGTACAGTTGTGAGGATTAAATGAGGAAAATATGAATGCTTTTTATGGTGTCTGGCACAGATTAAATGTTCAATAAATATTAGTGAAGATTCATAGCTATTATTATCAGGTAGAGGAAGCACATGTAGTAATGCCTATGCAAGTTCACCCAGGATTTGAGCTGCCTGCAGTTCCTTAAGGAGCTGTGCTGATAGAACTGAGAGAATATTGAGGTTCAAGTCTACCCAAAGTCCCATTGCAAAACTCTGAACATGGATGTTTGGACCTCAAATTGAAAAGCCAGAGACATTAGGATACAGACATGGGATAATACTGGTCAAAATAGTTTAAAGGAAAGAGATGCACAGGTATAATCTTTAAAGGAAGAAAAATGATTTGTTACATATATTCTTAAAATGTGTTATTATAAGGAGACTATAAGCAGTGTGATATCTTCTCCAAAACACTCAGAGATATTTATAAGCACACTGTCCAACCTACTGTATAACTAGCCATCGTCAGGAAGATGACAGACCTGGAGCATATTCAGAGTCTGTTCCTTACTCTTTCCATCCAAAAATCGGGAAAAAAAGCAAAAATTTTAAAATTATACATAAAGTTTGTTCTTTTTTTTTTTTTTTTTTTTTTTTTTTGCGGTATGTGGGCCTCTCACTGTTGTGGCCTCTCCCGTTGCGGAGCACAGGCTCCGGACGCGCAGGCTCAGCGGCCATGGCTCACGGGCCCAGCCGCTCCGCGGCATGTGGGATCTTCCCGGACCGGGGCACGAACCCGTGTCCCCTGCATCGGCAGGCGGACTCTCAACCACTGCGCCACCCGGGAAGCCCCCAAAGTTTTTTCTTAATCAAAAATTAAAGATAACTTTTAGAGGGAGAGAAGAAGAAGAATGTTACCAAATGGAAACTACAGCCTAAGGAGTTTATCTGAAATCAGAAGATCTAGGCTTTAAGTTCGTGTTTTCTGTTTGTCAACTGGATGACTTATCTTGGCTAAGTCACCCAACCTCTCTGCACTTTAGTTCCTTCACTGTCTTGAAAGATTTCTGTGAGAAGCAAAATGAGATGATATGGACTCCTAACATCAATACTCCTTTACATGCAATGGACACATTCACCCAGTGGCTACAGACATTTATAATTGGCTTCTGTCTTGTTCCAGGCTTTCTTCCATCCTCCTTTGTTTAACCCTTTCTCAGTATCTGCCCTTATGTCTGGTCTTACTTGACTTTGTGCCTTGACTGCCATGTCTTTTGCCATGTTCCTGTCTCATTCAATAGCAGACATCACATGGTCCCCTGCCAGCCTCAGACTCAGCACTCCCATAGGAGACTGTGCACATGTTGACCTTTGACTCCATCCACAAGGTTACTCTGCTGGCTCCAGCCCCTGGACAGTACTCTAGCTGCCAACTAGCAACCACTAGCACAACCCCACCCCACTGGCCAGGGAAGGGGTTATGGAAGCTAAGCCAAAAATTGCTATCTCTCTACATCCATGCAGTTAAATGGGGGGTGCTGGCTGCCAAGAATCCAGTATCAATGCTGTGGTCTCCACAGTGAAGAGCTGTCTGAGTTGAATATATGCCTGATATAACACTGTATTCTTTCAACATCAGCTGGCCAGCAGGTTTATCTCCCTTGCCTGCCACAGTCTGAAACATTCCAGGTCTCAGGACTCTGAGCTGCACAGAACACAGCACTGGGAATATATTTCTTGTGGGAGTCAAATCCTAGGCCTTAAGGTATGTGCACAAAGGCACAGGTTTACTGGTTCTTGAAAAGTAGTTCACATACTAGAAATGGTACAGACCACCCTAATGACAGAATGCCTGGATCACAGTGACACTGTCTGTGTCACACTGCCTGGGGTCTTAAATTCCAACAGCATCAGGGAGGAACGTAATGGAGAACTCAGCTCAGCAAGAGTTTCCCTGCTAAAAGTGTACTAAAATTCCCTGTTTAAAAAAAGGCAGAATTAAAGATACAGCTAAGGAAGACCACTCTGGGTGCCTAATGGGCCCTCCTTCCTCTTCAGGCTTGGATTGAGCCTCCTTTTCAGACAAAAAGAATCTCCCTTATATCTCCTTTAGGGAAGTCCTAGGAACTTCTAGAATCTAAGCACATCCCAGTTAACCATCATCTTATGAGAAAATGATCAAGTCACTTCACCCTCTTGACTTATAGTTGCCCTTTTATATAATGAAGAATTCTCTTTCAGTCCAAAAGTCTGTGACGATAGCTTTAAAATGGCAGTAAGAATTAAATTATTCTTACTTTCAATTTGATGTTTTTATATTTGGAGTGAATGGATCTATTCTGCTGAAGAGAACTGAGCATCTCTGACTTCGGATGCTCTGCATGAGATTTTATGGCTCAGTGGCTCTCAAACTTTTCCCAATCCAACATACTAAGTCATGAAGCCCATTCCTGTTAGTAACAGTCCTCACCATAGTATTGACCACTTGTGGGTTGGGACAGTTGGGTATCAAATGCAGAGGGGGATATATGTGGATGAATACTCCTCAGCTAATTCTGATATGTCCTTCTCACACCATGTTGAGAATCACTATTATAGATTGAATTTACCTAAAGAAACATATAGGCTAGGAAAAATACCAAAAAGAAAGAACTTTCAAGTGGCCAGAACAGTCCCTGACTGGCAGAATTAGAACTAAATCTACTCCAGGGTACAGACTGAATGTGCCTTCTCAAAGCCGTTACATAGCATCTGGTACAGCAGAAGACTAATATAATAATTAACCAAAGAAAGGAGAATGTGGATGAGAAAGACTTTGAGTTTTAAACTGATTTTTGTCAGTTTTTTAAATTTATTACAAACAAGTAAGACAGCAATGTGTAAAGAAAAACTTGGTACCCTCCCGCATACTTCTCTTCAGTCTAGTCACTGCAAGAAATATTTTGATGTGGGATGTATAGACCAGATCATTCTCTATATGTACAAATATATAGATTTGGTTTTGACAAAAATAGGATAATATCCCAATATATTTACTTCAACTTTTTTGGGGGATTACAAATATCATGACTTTATTTTCAGATTTATATATAGTTAGATAGAGACTGAGATACAGAGCTAGAGACAGAGAGGTAGAGAGAGATGAGAAAAACAGAAAAAGAGAAATTATGAAATATATTATTTGGTGAACCATTCCCTACTTAATATTCAGGCTTTTGCAGCTCTTTTGACATAAAAAAACCACTTAAAAGAAATATCATTTACATATATCCTATATCCTTATATATCTTACTTTTAGTTTTATGGTTTAGAGTCCCAAAAGTGGTGTTGCTGGGTTAGAGTATGATAGTTTAAACTTTAATTTAAATGCTGATAGAATTCTTTCCAAAAAAATGTATGCTGACTTGCAGTCTCACTGGTATTACATGAGAGGAGCCATTTTCCTGCATCCTCCAGCAATGGATGCAATGATTTTTCCTAGTTTTTGTTCACCTTAAAAGTGACATGGCAACAGCACTGTTGCCTACTTGTGATTTTAATTAGTCATTTGCATTCAATTTTCTCTGGATTACCTGTTGTTCTCATTTTTATGTTAAGTAGCTTATTCTTTTCTAATTTCTGAGAATTTTTAATATACAGCTGGCCTTCTTTATCCCCATGTTCTGTATCCATGGATTCAAGCAACCATGGATCAAAATATTCCAAAAAAAAAAAAAAAATTCCACAAAGTTCCAAAAAGCAAAACTTGAATTTGCCACACACTGGCAACTATTTATAAAGGATTTACATTGTATTTACAAATATTTACATATTATTTATATAATACCATGTATTAGGTATTATAAGTAATTTAGAATTGATTTAAAGAATACAGAAATAAAAGACTTGGCCATCTGCAAAGTTTGGCATCTGAGGGGGTTTTGGAACCAAAATCGAGTGAATACCGAAGGACGACTATATTGACTATACTTCCCATTTGCCTAAATTAATTACACATACTTATTTTAAGAACTGATTTTTTAGAAACTCTAAACAATAAAGCTTTCTTTATCTCTACTTGTAATTCACTGTCCTGATATTTTTCCTTAATTTTATTGAAGATCATCTTTGTATGCAAATAAGCATTCATATAAGTCTTACTACTCATCATCTCACCACCTATAAATTATGAGGAGCTTATTATCTACTATGTGCATGTGCAAGTTTATAACATAAGTTTGAACAAAAAATTGATTTTTTTCTTCTTAATGTGCAAATGTAACATGTTAAAAATAGTTCTGAAGTACTAACATCATATCTAAGAAAAAAATTAATGAATGATTCATCTTCACGTAGTTTATCTTCCATAGCTATTCAATCAGAAGGATATTCAAAAAAGGGTACTTTCCTTTCCTTTCCGATTATTATTCTATTTTAATGCTCAATTTCAATTCAAGTTTTATCACTCCCTCCCTCCCCATTCTTCCTTCCTTCCTTCTCACTCACTTTCTCTTTCTTTCCTTTCTTCTTTTAAGTATTATTCTATTTTAAATAAATAGAACAATAATTTAAAATTCTATTTAAATTTCAGTTTCTTTTTTTTTCTTCATTTTTTGTCTTTCATTTTATAAATCAGGTCATAAACATCCGTTGAAAAGGAAAAGTAGCACAGAATATATACTCTTCTATCCTCTTAGAAAAAAAGTATTGAAAAGATAGGTAAGTGACAAAGACTTTAAAGTACCTTAAACACATTTGGGACACATAGATGAACTTGATGGAACATCATTTCATTGTTTTCAAAATGTATGAGCTAAAGCAGGAGGTATTATTTCAGAGAAAAGGGAAAGAAAGATTAATGAGAGCAAGAACAATGATGAATTACATGCAAGAGCAATGATGAATTACATGTGCCTATGATAAAGTCTGTTAGCAAAGAAGTCTAGATCCTATTAATCTAATGAAGAAACATTAAAAAAGAATTCAAGAAAAAACAAAGAGTTCAAGGACCTGCTTTAAAAACATGAATTTTTCAAATTTTATTTCACAGAATTTATTTTATTTTAGATTCTTATCATTTTTACCTTACCAGAAGTTAAGTTATGAAATATTGGATACTCCTTCCCTTGACACATTTTGATGGCCTTGATAGAGGAATAATATTTATTATTATATTACTCCAAAAAAGGAGAGATTTTTCACAGAAAGATTTCCATAAGATTCTCAGTTTTTATCATTACAGCAGAGACCCTAAAAATGTCATTACCATGGAACTAGATACTTAAAATAGCAGACCAAAAGAAATAGAATGATACCTTAATTAAGGGTCAGGATATGGATCTACAGAAAAGTATAGTATCCTCTATATTACTGGCCATCACAGCAAGGATGACCAAACTATAAAATGACATATCTATAGAGAAGGTAAATTGGGCAATTAGCACTGCCGTACTTACCATCCAACAAATTTAAAAGAATTTAACATCACTTGTAAAATTCTGCAGACAATTAGACAAGGGTTGTGATCCTCTATTAGCTATAATGATGCTTATCATTATTGTTTACATTGATTGAGCATTTATCTGCCTAGCACATAATGAATATATGAGATTTCCAACCTTTTCTCTACCAAGGCCACTGAAAAGAATTATGACTCCGTGCATAATTCCGTGCATGTCTCCTCCACTAGGAGGGGCCTAGTGGAACGGACAGACCTCCACATTCCAACACCATCTTGGGCTCACAGGACGAGGAGATCTACATCTTTGGACTGGTCTAGTGACAGAAGGCTGTAAACCCTGATTAATTGTGCTCCATAAACTTGCAATGACTGTTACCATGCAGAGGTAATGGGTACTCTGCATTTTAATAAAGATAAGAGTAATCCTCAGGAGTCTGCCTCAGTGTCATTAATGTTGCTGCATAACTTGGGATCATGAAATACAGAATGGAAAAGAAGAGAGGAGCATAGAGAAAAAAGAAGACCCATTTGAATTCTCTTGAAATTGCACCTGCTCTTTCACTCAGTTTCAGTACGAGTATATCCCAAGCAGTGGATACAGAAAAACCTGAAATATTCAATGCTGGTTGGTGAAACCTTTCAAAGGATTGGACAATAGCTTCAAGGATTTCCTGACCTACAATAAAGAGCTAACTGCATTGTTAGAAAGGACAGGCAAGGTGATAATGACTTTCCTGAAAAGCCTTGGGGAAAAACTGAAGAATTAATTGAGATTCAGAAAGATATTTGCTAATGAAGAGTTATTAGACTGTACTATACTATAACATCATAGATATAGATATCTATATACATCTATATTTATATCAATCTATCTGTATCTATATTCCATCTATCCCATACATCCTATCTATCATGTATCTACATATCTGTCTACCTAAGTATCTATCTACCTATCTAGATTCTATTCACCTAGATAGATGATGATAGATAGATGATAGAATGTATAGGTAATTTAAAACCTACACTCCCTTCTAATTTGGCCCCATACAGAAAGTGACAACATTGTATATTTCTTAAATTTAGTCCCGACTCACTATCTTTATGAGGTTGATAAGTTGAGTATGACGAAGACGGATGACACACCTCTATGATAAGCTGTTTTGGAAAGCATATAACCTAAGAGGCAATGCCACAGACATAAAATTATTAAACTGTTCTCTGCAAGTGATAGGGGTCCTTCTATAATTCTCATACGTATTTGGATTTATCACAGCTTAAGGGCCCGTTTTCAGACTCAAAGATGATTCTTGATTTAGTTTTCCATACTGGCTTTTATCTTAGCTTATAGTTTTAACTCAGCTTCCCCTAATATTAATATCTTTTATAAATCATAGTACAATTATCAAATCAGGAAATTAACACTGATGCAATACTATTAACTAAACACACATCTTATTCAAATTTCACTAATTTGTCACTAAACTCCTTTTTTTCCATTCTAGTATTTAACCCAGGATTCCACATTGTATTTACTTGTGTCTCCCTAGTGTCCCCAAGTCTCACAGTTCCTGTCTTTCATGACCTTGACACTTTTGAAGAGTACTGGCTTGTTATTTAACTTGGACTTTTTTGTTTTCTCATGATTAGATTGAGGTTATGTATGTTGGCAAAAATACCACAAACATGGTGAAGCCTTCTCAGTGCATTCTATCAGGAGATATATGATGTAGATGATGTTGATACAGGTTAAACTTTGTCACTTGGTTAAGGTGATTTCTACCACGTCTCCACTGTAAAGTTACATTATACATTATAATTATGTTATAAATTCTATCATTACTGTTTTTCTTTTGCTCAAAATGTTCCAGCTTTGGCAGTTGAGAGTTCCTTTCTAAACATCTTCAACCGCTTTCAACACTTCCTTATTTTCTGGCACCACAAGATATTCCAAGCTTCTCAAATTTTTTTTTTTTCCCTAGTCCTGGAAACAACTATTTCTCCAAGGAGCACTGGCTTCCATTATTAGAGAATGACTTTTAGAAACCATTAATCTCAGCACTAGGTGTGCTCTTTACTACAGAGATTTCATTGCATTTCTTCTATCCAAGCTTCTCATATTTTTTTTTTCCCTAGTCCTGGAAACAACTATTTCTCCAAGGAGCACTGGCTTCCATTATTAGAGAATGACTTTTAGAAACCATTAATCTCAGCACTAGGTGTGCTCTTTACTACAGAGATTTCATTGCATTTCTTCTAGGCACTCAACATAGAAAGTTAGAAAATATATTTATACACACTAACCCATGTATACACATCTACATTTCATTTTCTACATGTGTATCTATGTACCTATCAATCTATGTATCCTGTGAGTTGACACTCCTACCTCATATTCCAGTCCATCAGAGTTTTTTCAAGCCTTCCCATTTCCCTTATCTATTTATCTGTCTATCATTTATCTATATCATCTTCCTCCATCAGTGAGTTACCTGGTTTTCATTATCTACAATAAATTTGCTTATTTGTTCAATCCTACTATACAAAAATATTTTCAGAATTGATAACCCATACCCTTGCAAAGAAAATATTAATAACTAGAGTACAGTACTGAAATGGTTTATTTTTCTTTAGTCTTGAGTCAAATACTTCTTTCCAATTTCTTCTAGATTAGTTCATCTCTTCCCAATTCTCTTTGGTGTGGTTGTATGTCATGGATGACCTAAAATTAAGGCTCAGTATTATGTGCTGCCTTGACATCTGGTAAAATCAGGATGGCTCAAATAGCCTAATGACAAGTTTCCCTCCTCACTCTGTGCCCTAACCCAGTGACCTCCTTATCACGGGAGCAGGTGCAGTTCCTGCTTATCCCTGAGGTTTCAGTTCCCTGCCAGGTGGAGGAATTATTCAAACAAGCCAATCACATCCTCCCATGGGAACCAGGGGACTCTATATGGATTTGTTTACCTTTCCTAATTTTTATGGCATTGGGTTGTTTGTTAAAGTTTCCTATTTCGCCAACATCCAGATATTTTAGCAGATTTTGTTTGTCTGGTAGTGGGGAAAGGGCTGATGAATTCCCTTTTATTCATAGTACCCTGCATTTCCCACTTCTGCTTTTTTCCCCCTTCATCACCCAATGGCTAAAATGTATTTCTCCCTTTTTGGATTCCTTCTTCTGACCCAGAAGTTATACCTTTTAAAGATACCCCTCTAATTTACAAATATTTTGTGGTCCCTTCCCTATGGTTCACGCTCCTAACTGCCCAGAGCTTTTTCAGTAATTTCAGAGTTAGAATGGTCTAGTCTTTCATACAATAATTTTACATCAACTTTAGGTCCCTTCTCTCATTTTCTTTTTCTGTCTTCCCTGCAGTTTTTCATGGTTTACCTTTGCTCACCAGAAAGCCTAGAAGCAGGGTAGGGATGTGTCAGAGTGTGCTAGGTCATACACTAGGATTGGTGATTTTTTTTCACTTTATTCATAGTTGTTTTGAAGTTTCAGCATTCTCTGTCTTCAAGTTATTCTGTGGGGATGATTTTTGTTAGCTTTTTTTCCCTCTTCTTGTATTTTTTGGTATTATTATTGGGAGACAGACAGCTAGGTGTCTGTAATTGCCTTTAGTCCTCAATCATGTTATATAACATTTCTAAAGTTATATAATTTTTTATAACTAATGTTTCCTGTGCCAACAATTTAATATTCCTATCTCTGTCTAACTCATTTGGTTGGGGGGTAATTCCTGCTAATAAAGATTTTCCAGAGAAATTGATTTGGAAACTGCTTAGTGCAGATATGCCTACAGAAAAAAAAAGTAGTGATACCCTTGACAGTCAAAATAAACAGTTCTCTTTGTAAAATCCTGTCTGACACCGTTTGGAGATGAGAAAAAGGCTAAACAAGTACCGAGTAAACAGAATGTCTTTGTATGCATCCACTACCTCTAGTTGTATGCTTCTTAATATTCTGTTTCATGAAGCACACAGAAATGAATATTAGAAATAAGGATCCATGACTGTCACTGACATGTAGGAAAAGATAACGTGTTAACCCATGTGAGCTTGCAGTAGAATAGTTTCAGGTCAGTAATTGTTTGTTTCTTGAAATCAAGGAGTCTGGTGAGTTTGACAGATTTCCCATTTTTACATATATTCAGCTCCCAGCTTGCAGTGGCACTAGTGAGAAGCTGCATTTCCTTTGTCTGCAGTAGAAGAGACTGATAAGGCCTCACTTCTCTTTGACCTTTTGCCATGGAAGGCTGCTCTGATTTCAACTTGCCACACAGTAAATGTATGCGTCAGTTAACGAGGATGCAAATTTTTAAATGTGTATTTCAGCCTTAATCCATCAACCTCACTGGGAATACAATTCAGCTTGCATTCCCTCCTGAAAATGATTTACAGAAATGATTTACGTGCTTCACATATTTGTACATCTGACATCATGCAAAGTATGGAACAATTTACAGATGTGCAAAATGTTCCACAAAAAGCCTAAAATGCTGTTAGCAATCTGGTTGAAAAGGAACCGAGATGGGAGAGATTTATCAAAACTGAAGATTGATGAAAGAAGTCACGAATCAAGAACTATCCAAATTATGTCATGTTACTAGCTTCTGCTTACAAGTAGCTAATGGCAAAGGGTTAGGTGAGGATTGGAAACAATTGGGTATTATTAATAGGTGACCAACAAAAAATAGTCATTTTAAAATCATTGTACATTTGATTATTTTATCAAAATTATCTAATTTCTAGATTCCAGCTAAATCAATGGCACATTTACAGAAATATTTCTGCAATATTTTAGGTAATACAATTGCTCCTATGTATCACAATTAAAGACACTAAGATGAAACTCAGAATCAATTTAGTCAAAGACCAACCAGCCATTAATCACTAGACTATGTGAAACAGCACAAAAAGAAAACAATTAAAAAAAAAAGATTTTCTTAGTCGATTCAAAGAGGAGTTCACATTTTAAGCACTGGGAACAAGTAAAATCTCTGAAAGACCAGGGCATCCAAAAGACCAATATATCTGTAAGTTGATACACTAAAGCTCTTAAAAGTGTCATGACAAACAACTTGTAATCTTAAGAATATTTTATGAGGCAGTTGGACTCTGGAGGAATTGTAGGAAGTTATAGCTCAGGCTCAGGAAATGTCTTTTCTGTTCTCACACTAAGCTTTGGAGGCCAGATCGACATTGCTGAGTTGGGATAACACTAAAATGGGCAGTTTATCCATACTCCTCAAGAAAAGTCCAGTAACATGAAAATTTTCAGTTAATAGAGAAGCATCTCTCTGAATTATTTTTCCAGTTTTTCTTGGTATTTTAATAGATGGTTTGGATCTATTTTGTTTTCTTTTCTCTATGAACTCTTTTATTTCAAGGTTAGATGATAGCTACTTATTTGTAAAGAGAATTTCATTTCAACTTATTTGTTATCAAACATATGGACTAAAACAGAGGACTAAAGCGAATACTTTTGTTTGCAAGCTTGCTTAGGAAGAATTATATTTTTCACCATACAGCCTCCCCCATCACTCTCTTTGTGTTTTAAGTGTATGTATTCTCATAAAAATACAATTTATTTTATTACTTTTATATACTGAATTTTTCAGCTATAATCTCCTTCAGTCTACCTTTGAATGCCCAGGTTCTAATTCAGTATTTAGGATATAGGAGACAATAGCTATATATTGTATTCATGAACTTCTGAGAATTATGTTCTTTCTTTGGTCATATACAATCAAAAAAATACCATTCCTTACTATAACAATGTGAACCATTTTTGAACTTATATAAACAGAGAGTAGAAAAGTGCCAGAAGCTGGGGGGGTGGGTGTTGGTGAAGTAGGGAGAGGTTGGTAAAAGGGTACACACTTTCAGTTATAAAATGATAAGGTCCAAGCACCTAAGGTATAACATGGTGACTATAGTTGATAACACTGTATTGAATAACTAAAATTTCCTAAGAGAGTAGAATTTAAATGTTCTTAAAATAAATTGTGCTCCGCAACGGGAGAGGCCACAGCAGAGGGAGGCCCACATACCACAAAAAAAAATAAAAATAAAAAAAAAATAAATTGATAGATAGACACATAAGCGAGGTGATGGATATGTTTAACTCGATGGAGGGGAATCTTTCACAATGTATACATATATGAAATCATCACATTGCACCAATTAAATATCTTCTTTGTCAATTACACCTCAATAAAGCTGGAAAAAATTTCAAGTGGCACATTTTTAATGAAAATCTTACGTTCCTTTTTCTATACAATATTTTAATACATTTATTTATACCCTGTTCACGTTTAGAATAAGGCAAGATATGATTTTAGTGAAAAAGAATAATGCCGCCTGCTTCTGTAATGCCTCGGTAGTCACCAGAAATCAACAGAGATTGAAAAAAAAGAAACCTAAAAAAATGATTAAAGCAAACAAACCAAAATATTTAATAAATGTGTCAAGATTGGCATCACCAACACTTACCAATCTCTGAATGCTGAATATTTTGCATAATGTTTAGTCCTAAATATAAGAAATGTAATTTTCAGTATACGGGCCTTATATGCTTTTTGATAAATATAATGTTAACTTTTGTCATGTCTTTACAGTATTGTAAATATTAATTTTACTTTCAATTTTCAATTGTTCATTGTCTAACTACAGAAATACATTTTTTAAAATATTGATTTGTATTGTGTAACATTCCTTAACACTTAATAGTTCTATGAGATTTTTCATAAATTCCGTATGTTTTTCACATATACAATCAATTCATAATAAAAGCAAAATAAAAGCAATTTTATTTGTCCTTTTTAATTTGTTTGCCTCTTATCCTTGCCTTATTGCACTGGCTATGACCGCCCCCCCAGTATAATGCTGAACATCTACCTTGACTTTTTCTTGATTTTAGGGTGCATAGTGGGTGAAATAGTGTTCCTCCAAAATTCATATCCACCTGGGACCTCAGATTATGACATCATTTAGAAATAGGATCTTTGCCTATGTAATAAAGTAAGAATCAAGATGAGATAGAGTAAATTAAGGTGGACCCTGAATCCGATGACAGTATCCTTATAGGAAACAGAAAATTATACACAAAGACACACACACAGGAAGCAAGCATGTAAAGGTGGAGGCAGAGATAGGAGTTAGGATACCACAATCCAAGGAATATCAAGGGCTACCAGAAGCTGAAAGAGGCAAGAAAGGTTTCTTCCTAGAAACGTCAGAGGGAGCAAGGCCTTGCTGACATGTTGATTACAGGCTCTGACTTTCAGAACTATGAGAGAATAAATTTCTATTGTTGTAAGCCACCAAGTTTATACTAATACATTACATACAGCAGCCTTAGGAAATGAATGCAGGATGGAACCATTTTGTCTTTCACCATTAAGTATTATGTGTGCTATTGAGTCTTCATAAATGTAGGGCCTGCATTTTAAAAGGCAATATGCCTGGGAAGAGGCAAAAAAGTCTTGGGCCCAATTGGGGTCAGAGATATTGCACAGAAGGGCATGCTCAGATGAATTGGCCAGGACAAAAACACAACCTGCAGAAAGTTAATGGCAGCATTTTCCAGTCCTGGTCTCAGTTCCAGAAAAACAGAAAGAATTTTTAAAAGCATATGTCTCCTCCAACACAGAATAGGCAAAACAATCTTGAAAAACACAAAGTTGGAGGATTTACATTCTTGATTTCAAAACTTAATACAAAGCTACAGTAATCAAAACAAGGTGGTGCTGACACTAGGATTGACACATAGAACAATGGCACAAGGATTAGAACTGAGAGTCCAGAAATAAAGTCACACATTTACGTTCAATTTGTTTTCTACAAGGATTCCAAGACCATTCAATGGGGAATGAATAGTCTTTTCAACAAATGGTGCTGGGACAAGTGAATATCAACATACTAAGGAATGAATTTGGAATCCTACTTCATACTATGTACAAAAACTAACTCAAAATGGATCAAAGGCCTAGATGTAATAGTTAAAACTATAAACTCTTAGAAGGAAATATAGGTGAAAACCTGCCTTATCTTGGATTAGACGATAGTCTTATAACACAAAAAGCACAAACAAAAGAAGAAAAAACAGATAAATTAGACTTCATCAAAATTAAAATCTTTTGTGTGTCAAAGGGCACAATCGAGGAAGTGAAAAGACAGAGAATGAAAGAAAGTATTTGCAAACTATCTGATAAAGGTCTAATATCCAAAATGCATAAATAAGTCTTACAATCCACAACAAAGAGATAGATAACTAAAAATTGATCAAACTACTTAAATAGACATTTCCCCAAAGAAGATATACTACATATAACCAACAAGCACATGAAAAGATGCTTAACATTATTAGTAACTAGGAAAAAAACAAATCAAAATCACAATGAGATACAACTTCATACCCATTAGGATGGCTATTAAGGAAAAAACAAAACAAAAAATAACAAATAGTAGTGATGATGTGGACAAATTGGAACTCTCATACATTGCTGGTGGGTATAATGGTGCAGCCATTGTGGAAAATCATTTGGCAGCTCTTCAGAAAGTTGAATGTAAAATAACCATATGACCCAGCAATTCCACTCCTAGTTTTATACCCAAGAGAATTGAAAACATATATTCAAAAGAAGTTGTACATGCATGTGCACAGCAGCATTAATTCACAATACTCAAAAAGTGGAAATAACTCAAAGGTCCATCAACTGATTAATGGATAAACAAATGTGGTATTTCCATGCAATAGAATGATATTTCATAAAAAGAATGAAGTACTGTTAGGTGCTACAACACAGATGAACATTGAAAATATTACTGTAAATTAAAGAAGGTGGAGACAAAAGGCCAAATATTGTACGGTTCCATTTATATTAAATATCTAGAATAGGCAAATCAATAGAGACAGAAAGTTGATTAGTGGTTGCCAGGGGATGGGAGGAGGCAAGAACTGGGACTAACTGTTAATAAGGACAGAGTTTCTTTTTGGGGTGACAGAAATGTTCTGAGAATAGACAGTGATGATGAGTGCATAATATAATGAGTATACTAAAATCACTCACATATTAATAACAAGTACATGTCCTCTTCAGAAATTCCTAATAATAAAATTTCATGTGTTTGGGGTTAGAAATTATACTACCTGTATCTCACCCCCCCCAAAAAAAGATAAAACTTTAATTTACATAATGGGGGTAGTATTTGACTTATTCTTGGACAGATGAAAATTGCAAATTCTATGTGTAAGTATTGATTTTCACAAGAAAAACCAAAAACATAAAGCTGAAAATGACATAAAAGGTATAAAGATGTCTCTATTAATAGATTATATAATTTTTTTCATACCTAAAGAATTCTTACTACAGAAAAACTTGCTAGAATTAATAAGTGAATAAAGCAAAGTAACAGAATACAGGATAATATAAAAATAAATAATATTCCTATTATGTTAGAGATAAACATTTGCAAAATAAAATTAAATTACATGTACCACTTATGATAACCACAAAACATAAAATTATTAGAAAAATAAATTTAATAAACAACGTACAAGATCACTCCACTAGATTAGTGAAGCCCTCATGGTATATTGAAGCCCATTTACTGGCTTTCCCAGCTTCGTGCTCAGTCATATCACACCAGTAACTACTAGAAATGAATAATAGGATTATTTGTCTCACAGAAATTGGCAAATGCTACACATGAGAGCTGTATATTCTAGAGAGCAGGTTATTAAATATTTATCAGTATAGCCAGGGAGAATACTTAAATAAATGAAGAGATATTCAATGTTCATGGATTAGAAGATTCAAAATAGGTTAATCATCAATAAGTTGATTTATAGATTTCATGCCCATTCAAACCTAAATTCAAGCAAGCTTTTTTGGTGGAAAATGACAAAATTGTTTTAATAAATGTAGATAAAAATATAAAAGACCTAGAATAACCACGACAGAATTATAAAAGAAAATAAAATTGAAAGACTTCTAAGGGCACAAAATACATTAATCATTGATAAATTGGCCTTTATAAAATAAAGAATACTCTGCTTTTCAAAAGACAATGTTAATAAATGAAAAGACAAGCAAAAATATTGTTTAAAAATATGTAATACATACATCTAAGAGAAGAGTAATATCAGGACATGAAAAGAACACTGATAATACAACGACGAAAGGACAAGCGATGCAATAAAAATAGGTAAATGATTTCAACAGGCACTTATCAAATAAAACAATGGTAAATGCACAAAAAAGGTAGTTAATGTTATTAGATTTCAGAGAACCATAAATTAAAATCACAATGAAATAAAATATTAAATTACTAGAATATCTAAAATAAAAAGTAGTGACGATATAAGCATCATAGTATGGTAGAGATACTGAAACTCTCAGAGATTATTTATGGGAGTGTGAAATAGTATGAACACAAGAAAATTTCTCATACACTTAAATAATTACCCTACCTCTGACCCCATAATTCCACCCAAATAGAAATACTATTATTTACCAAATAGAAATACTAGTATCGTCACAAAAATACGTCTCATGACATATTAAAACACAGGTGAACATGACACCAAAATATCGGAAGAAACATCTAAAGATGAAAGTAGCACAGAAGCAAAAAGAAAAAATAAAATATATGAAAATGAGGTGAAGAAATGATTAGAAGATCTAACACAGATCTAAGGAGAAAGAAGCCATATTAGAAGAAATAGTGGCTAAGAATATTTCAAAAGTGATGAAAAACACCAATGATCAGATTCAAGATTTCCACCAGACAACGTGGTGAAAATGCACAAGACCAAAAGCAAGGTCAAGATTTAGAAGCAATCAGAGGAAACTGCAGCTGGACAGTCACTTAACTTTTTAATATCAACAACAGCAGCAAAAATGAGAAATGGTATCTCAACGTGAAGAGAGAAGAGAAGATATATTATTTTTATAACTTTTCTAGGCAAAAATTGGAGTTTTTACCACCAGAAAACCTTCACTAAGAGACATTTTTATAGGAAGTACTTTAGGAAAAAGATTTCAGAAGGAAAGTTTAAGATTCAAGAATGAATAATGATGAACAAAAATCACAATATTTGTTTGGTTAAATCTTAAACATCAACAATATAAAACAAAAATATATATTTTGTGGGGCAAAACAAAGTCAGCGGGGAGGGGGAAGGGTAAGCTGGGACAAAGTGAGAGAGTGGCATAGACATATATACACTACCAAATGTAAAATAGATAGCTAGTGGGAAGCAGCCGCATAGCACAGGGAGATCAGCTCGGTGCTTTGTGACCACCTAGAGGGGTGGGATAGGGCAGCAAAGAACATTTGACTAAATTGCATGTGAATTGGGATGAATTAAATGAAGTCAAAATACTCTTAGATGTTTGTTTAGTTCAGGAAGACTGTAACAATAATAATTAATTTTAGATTTTATTGTATTTAATATTTAATGTATATCAAAATTTCTAGAATAACCACTAAAAGATTATTAATAGACTAAAGGATACTAGAACAATACTAGAATAATATACTAAAAAAAATGTGTACAGCTTCCAAATCAATAATGGGAAAATGGCCAAAATTTACAAAATTGACCACGAACTGGATTTTTTCAGTCATAATAAAAGATTTGATATGTTAAAAACTATATACTCATAGAAAGGAGCTAAACCTAAAATGCTCATATTAGGAAAGAAAAAAGGCTGAAAGTAAATGACTTAAGCATTCACCTTAAGAAGTTGGAAAAAGAATCAGACTATATCCAAATATGGCAGCAGAAAAGAAAAACAAAGAGCAAATATTCATGAAATTAAACACAATGGTATGCGAGACTAAAATGAGGGCTTGAATGTGGTTACTCTGGACTGAAAGCTGATGGGGGAGACCCAATAACCCAAGAAAGTGCTGAGGCCGATCCTGCTGTGTGCCAACCCTAGCTTACCTGCCACACCTGTATGGGTCACTGCTTCCTCATACCTGAGCTGGTGAGAAACAGGACCCACAGAATGGGTGACAGAAGGAAAGAAGGAGAGAACAAACAGATCTGGGAGTTGGGCTTAAGATGATTTCCAGTGCCTCTGCAACCTGAAATAAGGGAGTACTAGATGCCAGCTGGGACTGTGCTTTTTGCATTTACTTGGAAAAACAAACCAACTGCTCCACCAAAGACCTTGCACTGGCTCTTACTAGGGCATCGTGCATTGCCCATCTTTAACCAGGGTTTCAGCTGTAGGCTCTCAGCCGTTACTAACTGCTTGAAATATTTATAGTTTTACAGTGGTGTTTTATGTTGTATATGCTCCCACAGGCCTTGGTGAGTAGCATGGCTTATGAAATTATTGAATTTTGAAACAGATTTATATATTTCCTTTTGGCTATGCTTTATTGGATGCTTGCTCCTAAACTGACACATAGAAGATGGTGCCCTGTCTGGAGGGTAACTTGCCAATCTCTACACACTAATGAGTGAAGTGAGAAACAGCAAAACATTTCAAGCTGAATGGAAATTCATCTTTGGATAAGCACACAACTGAGAAGATGAATGCTGAATGCTTGCTTATGACTAGAGTGTGCTTGTAAAAGAGACACTTGCTTAACGCCACTTTGTAAACAGAGTTGGTAACTCACAACTTATGCCCAACGTGGAAAAAGAATTCATGTTGTGGAATACTATGCAAAATGCAGGCCTGACAATGGGTAGCATATTATTATATTGTAATGCACCCTAAAAGTTTGAATCAACATAGAAATTGATAAAAATAGTGTTCTGGAACACTGGTTTACAACCCCACACACTAAAAAAACCCTCTCATACATGTGTGTACATATATGTTATGTCCATATATATTTGTATATGTATTCATATATATTTAATATAGATATATACATGTTTTCAAGTTAATAAGGAATAAACCATCTTTTCTATTTTTGATTAATTAAAGCCCTTATTATAGTTGATGTTTCTCTTCTCATAATAGAATTTACTTCTACATCATTTGAAATTTAAAGGTTACACTTTCTTCTACAACTTGGAGAATTGGGACAGGAAACAGCGATTTATTTTTCTTGGATCTTCTTTTAGTCAGGCATTTGATTATTACTTCCTTCTAAGAAAAAAATGTTCCAGAGAATAGAAATAATTACGTATATTTGCTCTGAGGTCTTTGAAAGTATATCTGACATAGGCTCTTCTATGATCACAATTCAGACTGAATTCACTGGAATGACAACAGCACAGCTAAATGGTTTGCAACTCAATTATCCATCACGCAAGAATCTCAGAAGCACTGGGTTTAAAAAATCCTTCTGGCTTCTTTCTGATATCTCCTTTCTGAAAGAGCCAGCACCAATATTTTTAGTAATTTTAAATTAAAACAAAAAATATTTAGATGAATGGATAAAGTCACATATGAAGGTCAATAATATCTTTGGAATAGTAAGATCTTTAAAACTCATTCATTTCTGGGCAATCATGATATGTTCCATAAATGAATGTAAAAAAGGTAGAAATCATAGTTAAAGGGAAAATTTTCTATGGATATATATATTTTTTCCTTTTGTCCTATGAAAGTGCTATAAGACAGTGTCTGTTTCAGAATTACTTTCTTTATAGTCACAGAGAAGTTTAATCTGAAAAGCTACCAGCTATTTATTTCATTAATGTATGTATTATTGTTTCTGGTGGCTACCTGAGATGAATCTGATATTTAAGTGACTCTAGACATTATATGTTGTTTATAGCTTTGTATGTGCATATCTGGGCTTGGGGTTCTGATAGACCTACTGTTCTTTTGTAACAAATTGAATTCATTTTTTTTTGTTCTGTGACTCTGACTTCCACTTCACAACTCAGAAACAAAGGAGAGGAGCATATTTTTACCCTTGAAGCCTGACTTGGTAGCTCCTCAATTGATGTCTGGAGATATATGATAATTGCTAATCAGCATATTGTATTAGTTTTTTTAAGTTTTACAAGATGTTTTTCCTAGCTTTATTGAGATATAATTGCCATACAACATTGTGTAAGTTTAAGGTATATAACATGGTGATTTCATATATATACATACTGTGAAGTGATTATCACATTAGTTAAAATATCCATCACCTTACATTGTTACTATCTTTATGTTTGTGTGTGTTGAGAACTTTTAAGATCTACTCTTTTAGCAACTTTCAAATATAAAACACAGTATTGTTAACAAGAGTCACCATTTACATTGTTACAATTTGTGTGTTTGAGGGTGTGTTGAGAATTTTTAAGATCTACTCTTTCAGCAACTTTCAAATATAAAACACAGTATTGTTAACTATAGTTAATGCTGTACATTACGTCTCTGGAACTTCCTTATCCTATATAGCTGGTACCCTTTGACCACATTCACCCATTTCCCCCACCTACCCACAGTCCCTGCTCCTGGTAACAATCAATCTATTCTCTTTTTCTACAAGTTTGGTTTTGTTAGATTCCACTTATAAGTGAGATAACACAATATCTGTCTTTCTCTCTCTGACTTACTTCGCTTAGCACAATGACTCAAGGTTAATCCATGTTGTGAAAATTGCAGGATTTCCTTCTTTTTTAAGGCTGAATAATATTCCATTATATCCATCAATGGACACTTTGGTTGTTTCCCTGTCTTGGCTATTATACATAATGCTGAAACATGGGGGTGCAGGTATCTCTTTGAGACAGTGATTTAATTTCCTTCAGCTATATACCCAGAAGTAGGATTACTGGATCATATGGTAATTATTTTTTAATTTTTTGAGGACTCTTCATACTGTTTTCCACAGTGGTGTATCAATTTACATTCCCACTAGCAGTGCACAAGGGTTTCCTTTACTCCACTTCCTCACTCACAGTTCAAAAATCTGTCATGGCAAAACTGGATTCTCATCTCAAGAAATCACAACACAAATCATGGTATCAGACAGTTTGAACCCCCATTTGGAGGCTCTAGGGGAAAATCTGCTTTTAATTTCATTCTTCTTGTTGGCATAATTCAGTTCTTTGCAGTTGGAGGACTGAGCCCCTCATTTCCTTGCTATGTGTCAGCAGGCGCTGCTTTTAGTTCCTAGACGCCACCTGCATTCCTTGGCATTTGGCCATCTCCAACTTCATGTCAGTAATGGTGCATCAAATCCTACTGCTTTGAAGAAGAACTACAATCCTGCAGCCTGTGGAACAAAAACCACATTCACAGAAAGATAGATAAGATGAAAAGGCAGAGGGTTATGTACCAGATGAAGGAACAAGATAAAACCCCAGAAAAACAACTAAATGAAATGGAGATAGGCAACCTTCCAGAAAAACAATTCAGAATAATGATAGCGAAGATGATCCAGGACCTCGGAAAAAGAATGGAGGCAAAGATCAAGAAGATGCAAGAAATGTTTAACAAAGACTTAGAAGAATTAAAAAACAAACAAACAGAAATGAACAATACAATAACTGAAATGAAAACTACACTAGAAGGAATCAGAGGCAGAATAACTGAGGCAGAAGAACGATAAGTGACCTGGAAGACAGAATGGTGGAATTCACTGCTGTGGAACAGAATAAAGAAAAAAGAAAGAAAAGAAATGAAGAAAGCCTAAGAGACATCTGGGACAACATCAAAGGCAACAACATTCACATTATAGGGGTCCCAGAAGGAGAAGAGAGAGAGAAAGGACCAGAGAAAATATCTGAAGAGATGAAAATCAAAAACTTCCCTAACATGGGAAAGGAAATAGCCACGCCAAGACACATAGTAATCAAATTGGCAAAAATTAAAGACAAAGAAAAATTATTGAAAGCAGCAAGGGAAATAGGACAAATAACATACAAGGGAATTCCCATAAGGTTTACAGCTGATTTCTCAGCAGAAACTCTACAGGCCAGAAGGGAGTGGCATGATATCATTAGTGATGAAAGGGAAGAACCTACAACAAAGATTACTAAAGGATCTCATTCAGATTCGATGGAGAAATCAAAAGCTTTACAGACAAGCAAAAGGTATACAAAAAGAAGACCCATATATAGGCTGTCTACAAGAGACCCGCTTCAGACCTAGGGACACATACAGACTGAAAGTGAGGGGATGGAAAGACATATTCCATGCAAATGGAAACCAAAAGAAAGCTGTAGTAGCAATACTCATATCAGATAAAATACACTTTAAAATAAAGAATGTTACAAGAGACA
>NC_041214.2:106834214-106835089 GCF_002837175.3 Physeter macrocephalus | reverse complement strand
GGGGGACTTCAACACCTCACTTACACCAATGGACAGATCATCTAAAATGAAAATAAATAAGGAAACAGAAGATTTAAATGACACAATAGACCAGATAGATTTAATTGATATTTATAGGACATTCCATCCAAAAACAGCAGATTACACTTTCTTCTCAAGTGTGCACAGAACATTCTCCAGGATAGATCACATCCTGGGTCACAAATCAAGCCTCAGTAAATTTAAGAAAACTGAAATCATATCAAGCATCTTTTCTCACCACAACACTATAAGATTAGAAATGAACTGCAGGGAAAAAAACGTAAAAACACAAACACATGGAGGCTAAACAATACATTACTAAACAACCAAGAGATAACTAAAGAAATCAAAGAGGAAATCAAAAAATACCTAGAGACAAATGACAATGAAAACACAACAATCCAAAACCTATGGGATGCAGCAAAAGCAGTTCTAAGAGGGAAGTTTATAGCTATACAAGCCTACCTCAAGAAACAAGAAAAATCTCAAGTAAACAATATAACCTTACACCTAAAGGAACTAGAGAGAGAAGAATAAACAAAACCCAAAGTTAGCAGAAGGAAAGAAATCGTAAAGATAAGAGCAGAAACAAATGAAATAGAAACAAAGAAAACAATAGCAAAGATCAGTAAAACTAAAAGCTAGTTCTTTGGGAAGATAAACAAAATTGATAAACCATTAGCCAGACTCATCAAGAAAAAGAGGGAGAGGACTCAAATCAATAAAATTAGAAATGAAAAAGAAGTTACAAAAGACTATATCACAGAAATACAAAGCATCCTAAGAGACTACTACAAGCAACTCTATGCCAATAAAATGGACAACCTGGAAGAAATGGACAAATTCATAGAAAG
>NC_041214.2:106833291-106834193 GCF_002837175.3 Physeter macrocephalus | reverse complement strand
AACTCATTCTATGAGGCCACCATCACCCTGATACCAAAACCAGACAAAGATACTACAAAAAAAGAAAATTACAGACCAATATCACTGATGAATATAGATGCAAAAATCCTCAACAAAATACTAGCAAACAGAATCCAACAACACATTAAAAGGATCATACACCATGATCAAGAAGGATTTATCCCAGGGATACAAGGATTCTTCAGTATACGCAAATCAATAAATGCGATACACCATATTAACAAATTGAAGAAAAAAAACCATATGATCATCTCAATATATGCAGAAAAAGCTTTTGACAAAATTCAACACCCATTTCTGATAAAAACTCTCCAGAAAGTGGGCATAGAGGGAATCTACCTCAACATAATAAAGGCCATATACGACAAACCCACAGCAACCATCATTCTATATGGTGAAAATCTAAAAGCATTTCCTCTAAGAACAGGAACAAGACAAGGTTGTCCACTCTCACCACTATTACTCAACATAGTTTTGGAAGTCCTAGCCACGGCAGTCAGAGAAGAAAAAGAAATAAATAATGAAATTGAAACTGTGATTAAAAATCTTCCAACAAACAAAAGCCAGGACCAGATGGCTTCAGAGGTGAATTCTATCATTTAGAAAAGAGCTACACCATATCTTTCTCAAACTCTTCCAAAAAATTGTGGAGGAAGGAACACTCCAAACTCATTCTATGAGGCCACCATCACCCTGATACCAAAACCAGACAAAGATACTACAAAAAAAGAAAATTACAGACCAATATCACTGATGAATATAGATGCAAAAATCCTCAACAAAATACTAGCAAACAGAATCCAACAACACATTAAAAGGATCATACACCATGATCAAGAGGGACTTATCCCAGGGATGCAAGGATTCTTCAATATACACAA
>NC_041214.2:106821873-106832413 GCF_002837175.3 Physeter macrocephalus | reverse complement strand
ACCCAGAGAAAACCATAATTCAAACAGACGCATGCACCTCAATGTTCATTGCAGCACTATTTACAATAGTCAAGTCATGGAAGCAACCTAAATGCCCATCGACAGATGAATGGATAAAGAAGATGTGGTACATATATACAATGGAATATTACTCAGCCATAAAATGGAATAAAATTGGATCATTTGTTGAGACGTGGATGGATCTAGAGACTGTCATACAGTCAAGTAAGTCAGAAAGAGAAGAACAAATATCGTATATTAACGCATATATGTGGAACCTAGAAAAATGGTACAGATGAACTGGTTTGCAGGACAGAAATTGAGACACAGATGTAGAGAACAAATGTATGGACACTAAGGGGGGAAAGTTTTGGGGGATGTGGGTGGTGGTGTGATGATTTGGGAGATTGGGATTGACATGTATACACTGATGTGTATAAAATTGATGATTAATAAGAACCTGCTGTATAAAAAATAAATAAAATTAAATTAAAAAAAAATTTTTTTAATCCTACTGCTTTGAATCTCTCCCTCCTGAGGGAGCCCACTCCCTTTTAAGAGCTCACCTGATTAGGTCAGGTGCACCCAAGATAAATTACCCTATTTCCTTTCATAAAGTCAACTGATTAGGACCTTAATTATATCTGCAAAACACCTTCACAACAGCTCCTAAATTAGTGCTTGATTAAATAACTGATGTACAGTTAGAATTAATATCTTAGGGTTAGCAACTGGAGATACTGAGGGCCATCTTAGAATTCTGCCTGCCACATATTTGAACATTTCGTTAACAGTCACTTTATTACTTCCCCAATCAGCTCATGCCATATTTTAATAAACACAAGACTAGCTCTTTTCTTGACTATGAACTCCTCAAAGGCAGCATGCATGTTTTACTTAGTTTGGTACTTATACCAGGAACTAACTCCAATCTTTGCACAATGTATGATAGTTTGATAGATACATGAAAACTCACATTTTCAAAAAAAACACTTTTGCTTATCTAGCTAAAAAGTCCATTTTTGCAGCTCTAATTCATCTTGGCATTTGGAGTCAGAAAGAACAAGGCTAATCTCTATTTCAAGTATTTGAAATCATGATATTTTCCATCTTTGAGTTTTTTCTTCTCTACACCATATGTCTCTAATGTCATAAATCTTTCATCAAAGCATGGTTTTCAATCACCATTAACACCATGTTAACATTTTCTTGGACACTTTAATTTAAGTTAATTTTAGTGCCTACAACTGGACACAATTCTCTGGATGATTTTTGCCATATTGTTGTAGTTGTTTTGTTTGTGCAAAGTATAATAGGGTTATCATTAGTTGGACTGGAACTCCATACCTCTATGAAGCAGTTCAAAGTGGCAATAACATCTTTAGAAGTCATATAAAAAGGTTGACTCACTGAGCCTATAATCTAGTTTAGTTTACCTTAACTTTTTTTTTACATGTGCTATTCTGAATTATGGCTCCTCATGGTAGATATTTTTAGATACAAAGTATATTGATTCTTATTAGATTTCGTCATTAGATTGAGCCTTTCATCCAGATCCTTTAATATTTCTTGAGATCCTGAATGTGGTCATTGTATCATTTGTACACCTTATCTTTCTTTCCTTTCTCCTTAAAGGAATCCAGAGGATGTCATCCCCAAATATGCTGCTTTGGCATATTGACTCTTTGAGTTGAAAGACTTCAGAAACATTAGGTGCAAGAAGAGCACTCTGACCCTCTTTTTCTTCCTAAAAGCAAAAGATAAAACTACCAGGTGAAAGGTACCTTCCCTGCACCTGGAGGAAGGAAGACATTCCTATCACAGAGACAGAGAATTCAGGACAAGAAATCTGTACAAACCAACCTTGTTAAACTAACCCCATCTTTCTAGTCACTTCTCCACAATTTACTACTCCTAGCCCAAACCATCTGACTTATCAATCCTGTACAAACTTATTGTTTCTTTGTCTGAAAGGCATAAAGCTTTTTGCCCTGGCCACTTTTTTGGGTCTCCAATCTTCCATGAAGCCCCCCATGTACATGTAAAATTTTAATAAATCTTGTATGCTTTTCTCCTATTAATCTGTTTTATGTCAGTTTAATTCTTAGGCTCAGCCAGAAACCTTAAGAGAGTAGAGGAGGATTTTTCTTCCCCTACATCCTCATAGCCCATTGTCTGCATGTCTTATTCAATTTACATCTCCCACTTACTCACATATGCCATTAACTAAAATGTGAACTCAAATAATACCATGGAGAACAGCACTCTGGCCTCTATGCTGACATTAATTCAAGAAGTAGCACTCAGCCAGTTACCAATATACTTGATTGTATTATTTCCCAACAGACATTTCCATATTTTAGCTACAATAACTTTTAAATACTCATACAATTCAGATAAATTATTTCTACAACACTTTTCCAATCAAACAAAGGAGTCATCTCAACATACCTTGTCAAGAAAAGATTACTATTAAACATTAAGGAAACATTTACTGAACATCGGTTCTGACCTGAACATTGAATTAGAAGCACACAAAAATTAGAATGCTATTATGCCTTTGTTTTTCCACTTTTAAAGTCAAACAAATATGGTCTGCCTGCAGAAGGTATGTTCTGAGGTATAATTAATTTAGAAATGTGAATTTGACCATAAAATGGGAAAGAAATAGTAACTCAACTGCTTCCGAATTGTTCCATAATAAATGTAGACAAATATATTTTATAAATTTTTTTAAAGTACCCATACATAATTTTTATTAAATTTTAGTCATCCATTATTTACTAGTTGATGTAATTTACAGTTTCTTCTTACTAGCATTCTATTATTATCCATAGTTGTTTAATTGACTGATTGACTTAATAATCCATCCATTCATCAATTATGTATTGAGCTCTGGTATAGGAAACACATCAGGCTAAGTAATTTTTAGTTAATTTAAAGGTAAGTAACATAATCTTTCCTCACAGAACTTAAAAATGTGATATGCAACACTAGAAAACATCACCAGTGTAGAGAACAGAGAGAGATCACCTACCTATTCAATAGCATATTATCAAGAATTTTCTATGTGTGAATAATTGTGATAGGCATTGGAGATAAAGAGATAAAAAATAGTCCTTGTCTTTAAGGCCTTTACAATCTATGCATAACATTATAAATAATTTTTTGGAACTGGTGGCTTTTGAGTTGTATTATAGGTAATAGTATGTGTGATAAATTTGTAGCAAGGAAATACTGAAGGTAAAAAGACAGTTTAGAGGCTATCAGAATAGTCCAGGCAAGAAATAATTAGGTTATGAATTTAGGTAACTGTTACAGAATGCATAGTTAAAAGCCAGATGTGAGAGGCTTGATTGGGCTAAGAATTTATTGAGCTCAGGTGAGCAGAAAATGGTATAAATCAAATATGCCCCAGGTTAATCAGTGTGTCTCTGAGACTGATTCTTTTAATAGAAATACAGTATTTAAAAAAGATAAATTTAAGGTTAAATATCTTTTTATGATAAATGATTATCATGAAAAAAGATAATCATTTTGAAGTACCTGGATTGAAATGATAGAATATTATATGTTACCACTAAATTTTTAATTCCCAGGATGCTTCCGTCCATTAACAGGGATTCAGACATCAGAGAAGCAGTGCAGCATGGTGGTTAAGGGTCTGGGCTCTGAAATCAGGCTACCTGGATTTGAATCCTGTTCCCACCCCTTACTAGCTGGGTGCCGAGCCAGTTGCTTAACAGTATGTACCTCTGTTCCCTCACTTGTAAAATGAAGATAATAATAATACTGTCTATATTATATGATTCACACAAGGAATAAATAAATTAATACACTTTAAACAATGCTTGGCACATCATAAGCATTAATACATCCATCGTTAAACTTTATCTCCATCTGGAGTAGACCATTGAATGCCAGACTTAAATATGCAGCTGACTACTTGACACCTAGCTTAAACTCGATGGCACAAAAAAGTGAATGCATTAGGTACAAGCCCTCTCTATCTTTTTAAAATGAACCTGCTTCTTTCCCTGTCTTCCCTTTGGAGAAAGGTGAACTTTCGGAAACCTGAAAGTCTCCTTCTCCCCATATAGCTAATCAATTAGCTAATCCTGAAGACTTATTTCCTTATTGATCTCTGACCTGTCCTATCTATGCTTACTCAGGGCCACTTTTTTGTTCAAACCACATTAACTCCCCTATGAGGTACTACAGTAGACTCCTAATTGGTTTCTGGCTGTGTCACATCTTCCACTACATATTTGCCCAGACGGTATCTCTAAAATCCAAATCTTATCATGATATTTCACAGATTAAAACTCCTCAAAAGCATGCCATTCCATAGGATACAGAATAAACTCATCCAAGAAAGATCTTCCACCCGCTCTGCATGCTTGGGTCCCTGTGTATTGTGACACTTGTACTCCAATCACAATCTCCAGCTACATCACACAACGGACAATTGTTAGACTGAAACAAGATGTTGCCAGCCTCCCATCTTCATTTACACAATTCTTGTTGTTGGTAATGCCCATTCCCTCTTCTCCTTAGTCTTCTTAGTTTTATGGAACTCATGGTCATCTGTCAAAACTCACCTCAAGGGTCATCTTTTCTCTGAAGGCTTATGGATTACTTTTCCTATCATCTGTCTCGCACTTTCTTTGATCTTTCTTCTCTGATCGCCCCCCCCCACCTTATAACCTGAAAATTTGCCTATCAGAGCCCATGTAACCTTAATTGAATCAAGGTACTCCAATGTCTATTTTACTTCATTAGAAACTAAACTTTTCAAATACACTTATGTGACTTTGTAACACTGCCTGGCACACGGAATATGCAATACATACTGAATAAATGTTTGACACATAAGAGGACTTTATAACTAATTCAGTAAAGGTGACAGCCATAGTTTTCATAAAAGACAATTAGTCAGACTAGAAAAAGTACTGGGAATGGGTTCGGATTTCTAGTCAATTAACAGATTCCTAAGGTAAAAGTTATAAAGTACAGTGCTAGAGAGAAGACATTTTTATAAAGAAACAAAAAGTGGATTAAGTTTTAATTTCAAACTAATTTGTTTAGTGGCTGGAATAAATTTACACGAAATGTCTTTGTATTAATTATTCCTTCACATTTTGATCACTTCTTCCCAAAGTAAAAAATGTCATCAATAGAGTTTTATGTCCTCTTATGTTTCTCCTAAACTTAAATTTCCACTAATAAATTCAGCCTGATTAAAACATCTTGTAACTTCCTTTTAGGTAAATTTTCATAGTGGGAAAAAATTAGCAATTAACTTTTTCCCTCTTAATTATGTGCCTCTTTTTATAATCCTTGAGAAATCAAATAACAATTGTAATGAACTTTGTGATCTTATTTCAAAACATATTAATTATTGAAGTACTATCTCTAATTGTTATAAATTTCCAGCCAAAACATTTCATGTTCCCCTTCCTTTAATTCTGAGATATTTTATTTATATTCCAAGTCAAATAATATTTTAATCAGAGAAAATATAAATGTACTTTCTCTGAAAATAGAGAAAAAGAAAAGAATTATTATAGTACTACAACACAGAATTCATGTAACAATACAAATAATTCTACTAAAGATTATTCACTAACTCTCAGATCAATAATATAGAAAAGACTCTTTCAGAACTATTTAAACCTTTCTAATGTAGATTCTCAATTACTCTGTGACTCTTGAGTCATAATGAACCAAGTTATTTTGTAGGTAAACACAGTCAGTATCTTAGTCCTCTTACAGGGCAAATAAGTTACTGGCAAATTGGTAGATTTCCCAGTTAATGGCATAGAATTAAATTAAAATACATCATATAAATGGCATTAATACACTCTGTAATTGAATCACTTAAGAAAAATGATAATATTAATTAAAGTTATGCACTACTGGGTTTATCAGCAAATGCCCAGACTGACATAAAACTTAGAAGATAATTTTTTCCTCTTTAGAAATTAGGTTAGAAGTTAGGGGCTTCAAGATGGCGGAAGAGTAAGACGCGGAAATCACCTTCCTGCCCACAAATACATCAGAAATACATCTACATGTGGAACAACCGCTACAGAACAACTACTGAATGCTGGCAGAAGACCTCAGATTTCCCAAAGGAAAGAAACTCCCCACGTACCTGGGTAGGGCAAAAGAAAAAAAAAGAGTCAAAAGAATAGGGACGGGACCTGCACCAGTGGGAGAGAGCTGTGAAGGAGGAAAGGTTTCCACACACTAGGAAGCCCAGCCTGATTAAAACATCTTGTAACTTCCTTTTAGGTAAATTTTCATAGTGGGAAAAAATTAGCAATTAACTTTTTCCCTCTTAATTATGTGCCTCTTTTTATAATCCTTGAGAAATCAAATAACAATTGTAATGAACTTTGTGATCTTATTTCAAAACATATTAATTATTGAAGTACTATCTCTAATTGTTATAAATTTCCAGCCAAAACATTTCATGTTCCCCTTCCTTTAATTCTGAGATATTTTATTTATATTCCAAGTCAAATAATATTTTAATCAGAGAAAATATAAATGTACTTTCTCTGAAAATAGAGAAAAAGAAAAGAATTATTATAGTACTACAACACAGAATTCATGTAACAATACAAATAATTCTACTAAAGATTATTCACTAACTCTCAGATCAATAATATAGAAAAGACTCTTTCAGAACTATTTAAACCTTTCTAATGTAGATTCTCAATTACTCTGTGACTCTTGAGTCATAATGAACCAAGTTATTTTGTAGGTAAACACAGTCAGTATCTTAGTCCTCTTACAGGGCAAATAAGTTACTGGCAAATTGGTAGATTTCCCAGTTAATGGCATAGAATTAAATTAAAATACATCATATAAATGGCATTAATACACTCTGTAATTGAATCACTTAAGAAAAATGATAATATTAATTAAAGTTATGCACTACTGGGTTTATCAGCAAATGCCCAGACTGACATAAAACTTAGAAGATAATTTTTTCCTCTTTAGAAATTAGGTTAGAAGTTAGGGGCTTCAAGATGGCGGAAGAGTAAGACGCGGAAATCACCTTCCTGCCCACAAATACATCAGAAATACATCTACATGTGGAACAACCGCTACAGAACAACTACTGAATGCTGGCAGAAGACCTCAGATTTCCCAAAGGAAAGAAACTCCCCACGTACCTGGGTAGGGCAAAAGAAAAAAAAAGAGTCAAAAGAATAGGGACGGGACCTGCACCAGTGGGAGAGAGCTGTGAAGGAGGAAAGGTTTCCACACACTAGGAAGCCCCTGCGCGGATGGAGACTGCGGGTGGCGGAGGTGGGGAGCTTCGGAGCAACTGAGGAGAGCACAGCAACAGGGGTGCGGAGGGCAAAGCGGAGAGATTCCCGCACAGAGGATCCGTGCTGATCAGCACTCACCAGCCGAAGAAGCTTATCTGCTCACCCGCCGGGACGGGCGGGGGCTGGGAGCTGAGGCTCCGGCTTCGGAGGTCGGGTTCCAGGGAGAGGACTGGGGATGGAGGCGAGAACACAGCCTGAAGGGGGCTAGTGCACCACAGCTAGCCGGGAGGGAGTCCGGGAAAAAGTCTGGAGCTGCCGAAGAGGCAAGAGACTTTTTCTTCCCTCTTTGTTTCCTGGTGCGCAAGGAGAGGGGATTAAGAGCGCCGCATAAAGGAGCTCCAGAGACCGGCGTGAGCCGCGGCTATCAGTGCGGATCCCGGAGACGGGCATGAGACACTAAGGCTGCTGCTGCAGCCACCAAGAAACCTGTGTGCAAGCACAGGTCACTATCCACACCGTCCCTCCCAGGAGCCTGTGCAGCCCGCCACTGCCAGGGTCCCGTGATCCAGGGACAACTCACCCGGGAGAACGCACGGCGCGCCTCAGGCTGTTGCAACGTCACGTCTGCCTCTGCCGCCGCAGGCTCCACCCACATTCCGTGCCCCTCCCTCCCCCCAGCCTGAGTGAGCCAGAGCCCCCGAATCAGCTGCTCCTGTAACCCCGTCCTGTCTGAGTGAAGAACAGACGCCCTCAGGAGACCTACACGCAGAGGCGGGTCCAAATCCAAAGCTGAAACCAGAAGCTGTGGGAACAAAGAAGAGAAAGGGAAATTTCTCCCAGCAGCCTCAGGAGCAGTGGATTAAATCTCCACAATTAACTTGATGTACCCTGCATCTGTGGAATACCTGAATAGACAACGAATCATCCCAAATTGAGGCGTTGGACTTTGGGAGCAATGATATATATTTTTCCGTTTTTCTATTTTTGTGAGTGTGTATGTGTATGCTTCTGTGTATGATTTTGTCTGTATAGCTTTGCTTTTACCATTTGTCCTAGGGTTCTGTCTGTCCGTTTTTTTTTTTTACTTAAAAATTTTTTAAAATTATTAATTTTATTTATTAATTTTATTTAATTAATTCATTTGGCTGCCTGGGGTCTTCATTGGTGCGTGCGGGGACTTTGAGAGCAAGATATATAATTTTTTCCCCTTTTCCTCTTTTTGGGAGTGTGTATGTTTCTGTGTGAGCTTTTGTCTGTATAGCTTTGCTTTCACCATTTTGTCTAGGGTTCTGTTCGTCCGTTTTTTTTTTTTTACTTAAAAATTTTTTAAGTATTCTTAATAATAATTAATACTTAATAATACTTAATAATTAAGTATTCTTAATATTTTTCTTAATAATTATGTATTTTTTATTTTAATAACTTTTTTATTTTATTTTATCTTCTTTCTTTCTTTTTCTTCCTTCTCCCTTTTATTCTGAGCCCTGTGCAGGACAGGCTCTTGGTGCTCCAGCCAGGCGTCAGGGCTGTGCCACTGAGGTGGGAGAGACAAGTTAGGACACTTGTCCACAAGAGACCTCCCAGCTCCACGTAATATCAAATGGAGAATATCTCCCAGAGATCTCCATCTCAACGCCAAGACCCAGCGCCACTCAAGGACCAGCAAGCTACAGTGCAGGACACCCTATGCCAAACAACTAGCAAAACAGGAACACAACCCCATCCATTAGCACGGACGCTGCCTAAAATCATAATAAGGCCACAGACACCCCAAAACACACCACCAGATGTGGACCTGCCCACCAGAAAGATAAGATCTAGCCTCATCCACCAGAACACAGGCACTAGTTCCCTCCACCAGGAAGCCTACACAACCCACTGAAACAAAGTTAGCCACTGGGGACAGAAAGCAAAAACAATGGAAACTACGAACCCGCAGCCTGCAAAAAGGAGAACCCAAACACAGAAAGTTAAGCAAAATGAGAAGACAGAGAAACAGTAGATGAAGGAGCAAGGCAAAAACCCACCAGACCTAACAAATGAAGAGGAAATAGGCAGTCTATCGGAAAAAGAATTCAGAATAATGATAGTCAAGATGATCCAAAATCTTGGAAATAGAACGGAGAAAATAGAAGAAATGTTTAACAAGGATGTAAAAGAACTAAAGAGCAAACAAACAGTGATGAACAACACAATAAATGAAATTAAAAATTCTCTAGAAGGGATCACTAGCAGAATAACTGCGGCAGAAGAACGGATAAGTGACCTGGAAGATAAAATAGTGGAAATAACTAGTGCAGAGCAGAATAAAGAAAAAATAATGAAAAGAATTGAGGACAGTCTCAGAAACCTCTGGGACAACATTAAATGCACCAACATTCGAATTATAGGGGTCCCAGAAGAAGAAGAGAAAAACAAAGGGACTGAGAAAATATTTGAAGAGATTATAGTTGAAAACTTCCCTAATATGGGAAAGGAAACAGTTAATCAAGTCCAGGAAGCACAGAGAGTCCCATACAGGATAAGTACAAGGAGAAACACGCCAAGGCACATATTAATAAAATTTTCAAAAATTAAATACAAAGAACAAATTTGAAAAGTAGCAGGGGAAAAACAACAAATAACACACAAGGGAATCCCCATAAGGTTAACAGCTGATCTTTCAGCAAAAATGTTGCAAGCCAGAAGGGAATGGCAGGACATATTTAAAGTGATGAAGGAGAAAAACCTACAACAAAGATTACTCTACCCAGCAAGGATCTCATTCAGATTTGATGGAGAAATTTAAAGCCTTACACACAAGCAAAAGCTAAGAGAATTCAGCACCACCAGACCAGCTTTACAACGAATGCTAAAGGAACTTCTCTAGGCAGGAAACACAAGAGAAGGAAAAGACCTACAAGAACAAACCCGAAACAATTAAGTAAATGGTAACAGAAAAATACATATCAATAATTACCTTAAATGTAAATGGATTCCAAAAGACACAGATTGGTTGAAAGGATACAAAAACAAGACCCATATATATGCTGTCTACAAGAGACCCACTTCAGACCTAGGGACACATACAGACTGAAAGTGAAGGAATGGAAAAAGATGTTCCATGCAAATGGAAATCAGAAGAAAGCTGGAGTAGCAATTCTCATATCAGACAAAATACACTTTAAAATAAAGACTACTACAAGAGACAAAGAAGGACACTACATAATGATCAAAGGACTGATCCATGAAGAAGATATAATAATTGTAAATAT
>NC_041214.2:106819868-106820608 GCF_002837175.3 Physeter macrocephalus | reverse complement strand
GAAGAATCAACATTGTGAAAATGACTCTACTACCCAAAGCAATCTACAGATTCAATGCAATCCCTATCAAACTACCACTGGCATTTTTTACAAAACTAGAACAAAAAATTTCACAATTTGTATGGAAACACAAAGACCCCAAATAGCCAAAGCAATCTTGAGAAAGAAAAATGGAGCTGGAGGAATCAGGCTCCCTGATGTCAGAGTGTAGTACAAAGCTACAATAATCAAAAGAGTATGGTACTGGCACAAAAACAGAAATATAGATCAAGGGAACAGGATAGAAAGCCCTGAGATAAACCCACACACATATGGTCACCTTATCTTTGATAAAGGAGGAAAGAATATACAGTAGAGAAAAGACAGCCTCTTCAAAAGTGGTGCTGGGAAAACTGGACAACTACATGTAAAAGTATGAAATTAGAACACTCCCTAACACCATACACAAAAATAAACTCAAAATGGGTTAAAGACCTACATGTAAGGCCAGACACTATCAAACTCTTAGAGGAAAACACAGGCAGAACACTCTATGACATAAATCACAGCAAGATCCTTTTTGACCCATCTCCTAGAGAAATGGAAATAAAAACAAAAATAAACAAATGGGACCTAATGAAACTTAAAAGCTTTTGCACAGCAAAGGAAAACATAAACAAGACGAAAAGACAACCCTCAGAATAGGAGAAAATAGTTGCAAATGAAGCAACCGACAAAGGATTAATCTCCAAAATTTAAAA
>NC_041214.2:106819301-106819792 GCF_002837175.3 Physeter macrocephalus | reverse complement strand
CTAAATAGACATTTCTCCAAAGAAGATATACAGATTGCCAACAAACACATGAAAGAATGCTCAACATCATTAATCATCAGAGAAATGCAAATCAAAACTACAATGAGATATCATCTCACACCGGTCAGAATGGCCATCATCAAAAAATCTAGAAACAATAAATGCTGGAGAGGGTGTGGAGAAAAGGGAAAACTCTTGTACTGTTGGTGGGAATGTAAATTGATACAGCCACTATGGAGAACAGTATGGAGGTTCCTTAAAAAACTAAAAATAGAACTACCATATGACCCAGCAATCCCACTACTGGGCATATACCATGAGAAAACCATAATTCAAGAAGAGTCATGTACCAAAATCTTCATTGCAGCTCTATTTACAGTAGCCAGGACATGGAAGCAACCTAAGTGTCCATCAACAGATGAATGGATAAAGAAGATGTGGCACAATACAATGGAATATTACTCAGCCAGAAAAAGAAATGAAACTGAGTT
>NC_041214.2:106804861-106818996 GCF_002837175.3 Physeter macrocephalus | reverse complement strand
ATATGGATATGTATAGCTGATTCACTTTGTTGTAAAGCAGAAACTAACACACGTTTGTAAAGCAATTATACTCCAATAAAGATGTTAAAAAAAAAAGTGTCATCAGTCTGAAGTTACTAGGATATGTGATTTCCAATCATCATTCAGACTTTCATAAATTTATGTTTTGCACAGGGACCTAAAGAATATATTTCAAGAACGTATTGGAGGTTAGAGGATGCACTTCTTTATGGCGGAGACCTCATTTAAACAGCTGGGTTTTTCAATAATCCTTTCAAAGGATATTCATGTATGCATTGAATAAGAAATATGCTAAACACTAGGAGTGTATTTTTAGCTTTGGTCAGGCTAATATGCTGTTTTAATTGTTCTTTAACTGAGACATAATAAATTTTGAGAAAAAAATATATATATATATCAACCAACAGGGAGGTTATTTTTCCTTTAAGCAAGACTGAAGGAAAATGAGAATGCTTTTGTTCCACTTTTTTAATTGTGTAATTTTTTTTTAATTTATGCATTTTATTTATTTTTAAATTTCCTGTACACATCAATAAATTTTCAGTAAAAGAGTAATAACACCAGAAAAAAAACCTGCACAGATTTCATGGGAATCACATGCACATAGTATATGAAAATAATTTGAAATTTTATCATCCTACAATTGAAGTGAATAATGTGAGAGATTAATGTAAATGATGGTGATGATGATCTTGAAAATGATGCTAAAATTTACTACTCTTCAATGATATTTTATACCCAGGCATGTACTTTTTCTATGTTTTATCTAATTTATACTTAGAAATATTCCATGTTTCTTTTGTTTTTTTAACATATTTATTGAAGTATAATTGCTTTAAAATGTTGTTAATTTCTGCTGCATAACAAAGTGAATAAGCTATATGTATACATATATCCCCATATCCCCTCCCTCTTGCGTCTCCCTCCCACCCTCCATATCCCACCCTTCTAGGCGGTCACAAAGCACCTAGCTGATCTTCCTGTGCTATGTGGCTGCTTCCCACTAGCTATCTATTTTACATTTGGTAGTGTATATATGTCAATGCTACTCTCTCATTTCGTCCCAGCATACCATTTCCCCTCCCCATGTCCTCAAGTCTATATACTCTATGTCTGAGTCTTTATTCCTGTCCTGCCCCTACGTTCATCAGAACCATGTTTTTTTTTTAAGATTCTACATATATGCGTTAGCATACTGTACTTGTTTTTCTCTTTCTGACTTACTTCACTCGCTATGACAGACTCTAGGTCCATCCATATCTCTACAAATGACCCAATTTCGTTTCTTTTTATGGCTGAGTAATACTCCATTGTATATAGGTGCCACATCTTCTTTATCCATTCATCTGTTGATGGACACTTAGGTTGCTTCCGTGTACTGGCTATTGTAAATAGAGCTGCAATGAACATTCTGATACATGACTCTTTTTGAATTATGGTTTTCTCAGGGTATATTCTGACCGGTGTTAGTTGATGCCTCATTGTAGTTTTGATTTGCATTTCTCTAATGATTAGTGATGTTGAGCATCCTTTCATGTGTTTGTTTGCAATCTGTATATCTTCCTTGGAGAAATGTCTATTTGGATATTCTGCCCATTTTTGGATTGGGCTGTTTGTTTTTTTGATATTGAGCTGCATGTGCTGCTTATAAATTTTGGAGATTAATTAATCCTTTGTCAGTTGCTTCATTTGTAAATATTTTCTCCCATTCTGAGGGTTGTCTTTTCATCATTTATGGTTTCCTTTGCTGTGCAAAAGCTTTTAAGTTTCATTAGGTCCCATTTGTTTATTTTTGTTTTTATTTCCATTTCTCTAGGAGGGGGGTCAAAAAGGATCTTGCTGTGATGTATGTCATAGAGTCTTCTGCCTATGTTTTCCTCAAAGAGTTTTACAGTGTCTGGCCTTATATTTAGGTCTTTAATCCATTTTGAGTTTGTTTTTCAGTATGGTCTTAGGGAGTGTTCTAATTTCATACTTTTACATGTAGCTGTCCAGTTTCCCCAACACCACTTATTGAAGAGGCTTTCTCCATTGTTATTCTTGCCTCCTTTATCAAAGATAAGGTGACCATATGTGTGTGGGTTCATCTCTGGGCTTTCTATCCTGTTCCACTGATCTATATTTCTATTTTTGTGCCAGTACCATACTGTCTTGATTACTGTAGCTTTGTAGTATAGTCTGATGTTCAGGAGCCTCATTCCTCCAGCTCCATTTTTCTTTCTCTAGATTGCTTTGGATATCTGGGGTCTTTTGTGTTTCCATATATATTGTGAATTTTTTTGTTCTAATTCTGTGAAAAATGCCATTGGTAGTTTGATAGGGATTTCACTGTAGCTGTAGCTTGCTTTGGGTATTACAGTCATTTCCACAATGTTGATTCTTCCAATCCAAGTACATGGTATATCTCTCCATCTATTTGTATCATCTTTAATTTCTTTCATCAGTGTCTTATAGTTTTCTGAATACAGGTCTTTTGTGTCCTTATGTAGGTTTATTCTAGGTATTTTATTCTTTTGTTGCAATGGTAAATGGGAGTGTTTCCTTAATTTCTCTTTCTGATTGTTCATCATTAGTTTATAGGAATGCAAGAGATTTCTGTGCATTAATTTTGTATCCTGCTTCTTTACCAAATTCATTGATTAGTTCTAGTAGTTTTCTGGTAGCATCTTTAGGATTCTCTATGCATAGCATCATGCCATCTGCAAACAGTGACAGCTTTACTTCTTGTTTTCCGATTTGGATTCTTTTTATTTCTTTTTCCTCTCTGATTGCTGTGACTAACACTTCCAAATCTATTATGAATTATAGCAGTGAGTGTGGGCAACCTTGTTTTGTTCCTGATCTTAGAGGAACTGGTTTTAGTTTTTCACCATTGAGAATGATGTTGGCTGTGAGTTTGTCATATAGCTGTAGCTTGCTTTGGGTATTACAGTCATTTCCACAATGTTGATTCTTCCAATCCAAGTACATGGTATATCTCTCCATCTATTTGTATCATCTTTAATTTCTTTCATCAGTGTCTTATAGTTTTCTGAATACAGGTCTTTTGTGTCCTTATGTAGGTTTATTCTAGGTATTTTATTCTTTTGTTGCAATGGTAAATGGGAGTGTTTCCTTAATTTCTCTTTCTGATTGTTCATCATTAGTTTATAGGAATGCAAGAGATTTCTGTGCATTAATTTTGTATCCTGCTTCTTTACCAAATTCATTGATTAGTTCTAGTAGTTTTCTGGTAGCATCTTTAGGATTCTCTATGCATAGCATCATGCCATCTGCAAACAGTGACAGCTTTACTTCTTGTTTTCCGATTTGGATTCTTTTTATTTCTTTTTCCTCTCTGATTGCTGTGACTAACACTTCCAAATCTATTATGAATTATAGCAGTGAGTGTGGGCAACCTTGTTTTGTTCCTGATCTTAGAGGAACTGGTTTTAGTTTTTCACCATTGAGAATGATGTTGGCTGTGAGTTTGTCATATATGGCCTTTATTATGTTGAGGTAGGTTCCCTCTATGCCTACTTTCTGGAGAGTTTTTATCACAAATGGGTGTTGAATTTTGTTGAAAGTTTTTTTGGCATCTATTGAGATGATCATATGGTTTTTACCCTTCAGTTTGTTAATATGGTGTATGACGTTGGTTGATTTGCCTATATTGAATCCTTGCATTCCTGGGATAAAGCCCATTTGATCATGGTGCATGATCCTTTTAATGTGCTGCTGGATTCTGTTTGCTAGTATTTTGTTGAGGATTTTCACATCTATTTTCATCAGTGATATTGGCCTATAGTTTTCTTTTTTTGTGACATCTTTGTCTGGTTTTGGTATCAGGGTGATGGTGGCCTTGTAGAATTTTTTGGTACCAGGGTGATGGTGGCCTTGTAGAATTAGTTTGGGAGTGTCCCTCCCTCTGCTACCTTTTGGAAGAGTTTGAGAAGGATAGGTGTTAACTCTTCTCTAAATGTTTCATAGAATTCACCTCTGAGACCATCTGGTACCTGGGCTTTTGTTGTTGGAAGATTTTTAATCACAGTTTCAATTTCAGTGCTTATGATTGGTCTGTTTATATTTTCTATTTCTCCCTGGTTTACTCTTGGAAGGTTGTGCTCTTCTAAGCATTTGTCCATTTCTTCCAGGTTGTCCATTTTATTGGCATATAGTTGCATGTAGTAATCTCTGATGATCCTTTGTATTTCTTCAGTGTCAGTTGTTACTTCTCCTTTTTCATTTCTAATTCTGTTGATTTGAGTCTTCTCCCTTTTTTTCTTGATGTGTCTGGCTAATGGTTTATCAATTTTTTTTATCTTGTCAGAGAACTAGGTTTTAGTTTCATTGATCTTTGCTACTGTTTCTTTCATTTATTTTCCATTTATTTCTGATTTCTTTCCTTCTGCTAACTTTGGTTTTTTTTTTTTTTTTCTTCTTCTTTCTCTAATTGCTTTAGGTGCAAGGTTTTGTTGTTTATTTGAGATATTTCTTGTTTCTGGAGGTGGGACTCTATTGCTATAAACTTCCTTCTTAGAACTGCTTTTGCTGCATCCCATAGGTTTTTGGTCATCATGTTTTCATTGTCATTTGTTTCTAGGTCATTTTTGATTTCCTCTCTGATTTCTTCAGTGATCTCTTGGTTATTAAGTAGTGTATTCTTTAGCTTCCATGTGTTTATATTTTTACAGATGTTTCTCCTGTAATTGATATCTAGTCTCATAGCGTTGCGGTCAGAAAACATACGTGATACGATTTCAATTTTGTTAAATTTACCAAGGCTTGATTTGTGACCCAAGATATGATCTATCCTGGAGAATGTTCCATGAGCACTTGAGAAGAAGGTGTATTCTGTAGTTTTTGGATGGAATGTCCTATAAATATCAATTAAGCCCATCTTGTTTAATGTATCATTTAAAACTTGTGTTTTCTTAATTATTTTCATTTTGGATGATCTGTCCATTGGTGACAGTGCATGGTTAAAGTCCCCTACTATGATTGTGTTACTGTTGATTTCCCCTTTTATGGTTGTTAGCATTTGCCTTATGTATTGAGGTGCTCCTATGTTGGGTGCATAAGTATTTACAATTGTTTTATCTTCTTCTTGCATTGATCTGTTGATACGGGTCTTGTTTTTGTATCCATTCAGTCAGTCTATGTCTTTTGGTGGGAGCATTTAATCCATTTACATTTAAGGTAGTTATCGATATGTATGTTCCTATTGCCATTTTCTTAATTGGTTTGGGTTTGTTTTTGTAAATCTTTTCCTTCTCTTGTGTTTCCTGCCTAGAGAAGTTCCTTTAGCATTTGTTGTAAAGTTGATTTGGTGGTGCTGAATTCTGCTAACTTTTGCTTGTCTATAAAGGTTTATATTTGTCTGTCAAATCTGAATGAGATTCTTGCTGGGTAGAGTAATCTTGCTTGTAGGTTTTTCACCTTCATCACTTAAAATATGTCCTGCCACTCCCTTTTGGCTTGCAGAGTTTCTGCTGAAAGAACAGCTGTTAACCTTATGGAGATTCCCTTGTATGTTATTTGTTGCTTTTCCCTTGCTGCTTTTAATATTTTTTCATTGTATTTAATTTTTGATAGTTTGATTGATATGTGTCTTGTCGTGTTTCTCCTTGGATTTATCCTGTATGGGACTCTGTAGTTCCTGGACTTGATTGACTATTTCTTTTCCCATGTTAGGGAAGTTTTCAACTATAATCTCTTCAAATATTTCCTCAGGCCCTTTCTGCTAACTTTCGTTTTCTCTTCTTCTTCTGGGACCCCTATAATTCAAATATTGGTGCATTTAATATTGTCCCAGAGGTTTCTGAGACTGTCCTCAATTCTTTTCATTTTTTTTTTTCTTTATTCTGCTCTGTGGTAGTTATTTCCACAACTATAATCTCTTCAAATACCTCAGGCCCTTTCTGCTAACTTTCGTTTTTTTCTCTTCTTCTGGGACCCCTATAATTCAAATATTGGTGCATTTAATATTGTCCCAGAGGTTTCTGAGACTGTCCTCAATTCTTTTCATTTTTTTTTTTCTTTATTCTGCTCTGTGGTAGTTATTTCCACTAATTCATCTTCCAGGTCACTTATCCGTTCTTCAGCCTCAGTTATTCTGCTAATGACTCCTTCTAGAAAATTTTTAATTTCATTTATTATGTTGTTCATCATTTGTTTGCTCTTTAGTTCTTCTAGGTCCTTATTAAATGTTTCTTGTTTTTTACCCATTCTATTTCCAAGATTTTGGATCATCTTTACTATTATTATTCTGAATTCTTTTTTAGGTAGACTGCCTATTTCTTCTTCATTTGTTTGGTCTGGTGGGTTTTTACCTTGCTCCTTCTCCTGCTGAATACTTCTCTGTATTCTCACTTTGTTTAACTTACTGTGTTCGGGGTCTCCTTTTCACAGGATGCCAGTTTGTAGTTCCCATGGTTTTTGGTGTCTGTCCCCAGTGAGTGAGGTTGGTTCAGTGGCTTGTGTAGGCTTCCTCGTGGAGGGGACTCGTACCTGTGTTCTGGTGGGTGGGGCTAGATCTTGTCCTTCTGGCGGGTAGGGCCACATCCGGGGGCGTGTTTTTGCGTGTCTGTGAACGTAGTATGATTTTAGGCAGCCTCTCTGCTAATGTGTGGGGTTTTGTTCCCGTCTTGCTAGTTGACTGGCATGGGGCATCCAGGACTGGAGCTTGCTGGCCATTGGGTGGAGCTGGCTCTTAGCACTGAGATGGAGATCTCTGGGAGAGCTCTCACCGATTGACATTACGTGGGGCCAGGAGGTCTCTGGTGGTCTAATATCCTGAACTCGGCTCTCCCACCTCAAAGACTCAGGCCTGACACCCGGCCAGAGAACCAAGCCCCTCTCAGCCACACGGCTCAGAAGGAAAGGGAGAAAAAAAGAAAGAAAAAAAATTTTTTAATAAAAAATAGTAATTAAAAAAAAGAAGAAGAGAGCTACCAAACCAGTAAACAAATCCACCACTGTTAACAAGTGCTAAAAACTATCCTAAGGTAAACATAAAAATCAGAAACAAAATCAGTCGCAGACAGTAAACCCCAAGTCTACAGTTGCTCCCAAAGTCCACCACCTCAATTTTGGGATGATTCGTTGTCAATTCAGGTATTCCACAGATGCAGGGTACATCAAGTTGATTGTGAGGATTTAATCTGCTGCTCCTGAGGCTGTACAGAGAAATGTCCCTTTCTCTTCTTTGTTTGAACAGCTTTTGGGTTTCAGCTTTGGTTTGGGGACCACCTCTGTGTGTAGGTTGCCCTCAGGCATCTGTTCCCACCTAGACAGGACAGGGTTAAAGCAGCAGCTGATTAGGTGGCTCTGGCTCACTCAGGCTGGGGGCAAGGGAGGGGTACCGCAGTTATAATTGGAATGCAGGGCGAGCCTACCTGCGGCAGCAGATACTGGCATAATGTTGTAACAGCCTGAGGCGCTCTGTGTGTTCTCCCCGGGAACTTGTCCCTGGATCACAAGACCCTGGCAGAGGCGTGTTGCACATGTTCTCAGGGGGGGTGTGGACAGTGACCTGTGCCTGCACACAGGATTCTTGGTGGCTACAGCAGCAGTGTTAGTGTTTCATGCAATCTCTGGTGTCCAAGCTGATAGCCGCGGCTTGCACCATCTCTGGAGCTTGTTTAGGTGGTGTTCTGCCTTCTGTGGGCAGACAGGGAAAGAATCCCCTGTCCTCACACACCCCAAAACAATGGTCTCTTGCCTTTCAGGCAGGTCCAGACTTTTTCCCGGACTCTCTCCCAGCTAGCTCTGGGGCTCTAGCCCCCTTCAGGCTGTGTTCATGCAGACAACCCCCATCCTCCCCCTGGGGTCTGACCTCCAAATCTCGAGCCTCAATTCCCTGTCCCCACTTGCCCTGGCAGGTGAGCAGACAAACCTCTCAGGCTGATGAGTGCTGGTCGGCACTGATCCTCTGTGAGGGAATCTCTCTGCTTTGCCCTTTGCACCCCTGTTGCTGTGCTCTGCTCCATGGCTCCGAAGCTTCCCTCCTGCCCACCCCCCATCTCTGCCAGTGAAGGGGCTTCCTAGTGTGTGGAAACTTTTCCTCCTTCACAGCTCCCTCCCAGAGGTGCAGGTCCTGTCCTTATTCTTTTGCTCTGTTTTTTCTTTTTTCTTTTGCCCTACCCAGGTACATGGGGATTTTCTTGCCTTTTGGGAAGTCTGAGGTCCTCTGCCAGCGTTCAGTAGGTGTTCTGTAGGAGCTGTTCCACATGTAGATGTATTTGTTGGGAGGAAGGTGATCTCCACGTCTTATTCCTCCACCATCTTGAAGGTCCCTGTAATTGTGTAATTTCTAAACCTTTATTAATGCCACAACACAACTCTGTAATATTGCCCTATACTCTTTGTAGTCTTAAACTTAGGATAAATATATAGGAATTAGTAAGTGATTCATCAGTTTTTCTCGAGAAATAGCTATGACCAGAGTATTAGTTAGTTAGTTTCCTGGTTTAGCGTGCTCTGCTAACTAAGCTCGATCCAGATTATACCTCTATAGCCCATGAGTTACACATGTTGCTTCATTCTAGGGTCTCATGATCTACATGGAAAGCCACTGCATGTGTATGTTTGCGTGTGTTAATGTGTTACTGATCAAAACAGCTGAAAATGTTTAGCTGGATCAATAAAAATCCATCACTAGGAATAGAAAGGTCAATTTTAACTACTAATTATGGCCCAGCAGCTTCATTTTTGCAGACAGAAAAAAATTATTGAAATTGACAAAAGAAAGACAAAATATGATCTGTATAACAATTTAAAATCTGACACAGGATGAGAAGTGTACGGAGGTTGGTTAATCACAAAACTATATACAAACAAAATAACAGCAATATAAAATACACAGGCAACACTGGCTCTCTTGTACAGAGATTATGTGAGTGGGGACAAGAAAAGCCATTATTCTCTAGACTGCTCTTACTCTCCTCTACATTCATCGGTGACTACATCTCAGGACTTTATCCATCACAAATACATATATTTCTTATTACAATCATGATTCAGCATGTATGAGAAGGACATAGTTTCATATATTACTACAGGACAGGAAATTATTTTCAACATGTAGATTATCCCAAGAACTTTTTATTTGTATGTTTTTGACATCATGATGGTTTTATTTTTGCCTTCAGCTTTATAGGTTTGAGTGTGGTTTTTAGAGATTAGTGTGTAAGAATAGGGTTAGGGAGGGAGCAAGATTAATAATTAATTATAATGAGATTATTACCCATCAATCTATTCATTTATTAAAGGTGCAGTTTAGAGTTATTGATGTTTTGCTCTCTGATATTATATGTAAAGAACCCGGTTTCTTGCCTAGCCCATAGCAGCATAATATCAGTGACTGTTAATTCCTTTTATTTCTATTTTCATGTGTATTTATAGGGTTGAAAGATTTCATTGGGCTTTGTTTAAAAGGAAGTGGTTCAGCAACATTCTGAAGCATTTATTTCAAATTCTCAACCATTCTACAAATAATTATGGAATTGTTATTATGTGCCAGTTCTTATTATATTGGTGCAGTCTATATGGCTCAGCCTAGACAATTAAATGAGGCATTGCAGTGAGGTATTGTGGACATTAAAAGAGATAGGAAAGGAATATTATGCCTACTTTAAAATAGTCTCAGAAGAGGGTTAGGGTCAGAGACTGTCAAGTTGGAGAGAACAGACAGTATAAATACCTACAGAAAGGGAAGAAAGCATGGAACATTCAGGGAGCTGAAAGTGCTCAAAAGGATTCTAGGAACTAAATGGATTTTGTGAAAGTCACATTTCAATGATATACATATAAAGATCAATCAAGATCCAAAATTGCCAAATATGGGAAATCTGGATTACTGTAAAGATATAATTTTCTACATGAAAATAGGTTATGTGGTTTATTAAACTATGGGTAAACTTGTGCCATGTAAACATCTTGTTGTGACATAGCTAAAAAATGGTTTTTGGGAAAGTAAATCTAAAACCTTACATTATCCGTTTTTAGAAATTACTCTTCTTATTACAGGAGGTAATTGAAATATTACTTCTTAAATTATCCCATAATTTTTCTTAATGAAAATAAAATAAAAATATTTCAAACTGATATATTACATTCACATTAATTATTTTATAGTATTTCTTTACTAAATCAATTTATTCTTCACTGAACTGGTAATACAATTCATACTAAATTTTTCTTGGTATAATTTAGTTTAAGTCAGTCTAATGCTAAATGATGCTTGTTAGCAGCTGAAGGGGCATATTGGATACTGAATAAGCTGAAAGGGATGCTGTCATTTTTTAGAATGCACATTAACAAAGAGTTTACAGGTCAAGAATACTTATGTTTGTTTATAGAAACAAAACGATCTCTTTAGAAGTATATTTGTTTAGATATAACTTTGTGATGTTTGATGTTTACTGAAAACACTGCCATGCAGAAAATCACAAAGATATTTTTAGTATAATTTCTTCAAAATCTTTTTCTTTGCCCTTCTAATATTTTCTGAAGAAGATAAAAGGCACATTAACTAACTTTCTAAGTAAGAAAAAATACCAGGTAAAGGAATCCGTTTTCATAGTAATTTGAAAGGTTACATTTGGGCCCACCAAACAATATTTAAGTCGTGAGAGTTTCTGAGCATGATTGAAACAATCCTCTTTTTCATACTTTAACCTTTATATCTTGATGAAAAACTTCAAATTTTTAAACTTCAAATTATTTTTCTTATTGGTATTTTTCCTTAATCATTATTTGGCTTACAGAAAATTCTAACCTCTTGCTTCTGTCTATTGCATCAAAATTGAACAAGCAGAACAAAGAAAATCATTGTGATTTGAGAATGATTTTTCATTCAGTAAATGGATTTCACCTCCAACAAATCAAAATGAAGAATGATGACTTTCTGGAACATTTAAAAGACTAAGTACCCACAGAGTAAAGTTAAAACCAGCAAAGTGGAGAATGAATAATATAATTTATGACACATATCCTAAAACACAGAAGATTTGCGATATAACAGAAAAAAAGTCTAACCAATAGCTGACTGACAAGGGTACAATATATGTCACAGAAAAACAAAAAGCAGTTATAATTTATGATTTCTCAAGTTGTTGATCTTGTAAGTCCAATGTGTTCATTAAGAATTAAATATTAATTAAATAATGCTGACTGGTAAAATTCAATGTAGAAAATATGAGTTGCCCCAGGTAAACCCACTGACTGGTGGCAGGTGGAATTAGATGATGGAAAGTAAGATAAAATTTGTACTTAACTCAAAAACCTTTTTTCTTTCTTTTTAGTTCACGTTATGAGTAAAGGCAGCCAAGATACCAGACTCTGCATTTAGTCCTCTGCCAAACCTTCAGCTAAAAGGAGAGAAGCTATGTTCAAAAGCACCATTGCCTCAGACCAGCATTATGGTCACCCTGTGTATTTGTGAGCAGGTTGGGAGGGGTACAGAAAAAAAGGCAGAACCCAGCTAGCTCTCCCTCAGTTTAAAACGTGCACAAACCCAGGATTTTTACAGCTAATGTGCTAGGCTCTAAAAATTAGTGTTCTGGAGAAGTCTACAAGTAATGTGCATGTAAAGGGAAAAAGTAAATATAAATTGTCCATTACTTATATATATTCTTTCCTTTTTTATAGCCGTGCAAAAGACATTAACATTTGTGAGTATGACTTCCATAAAAATTTCTACCAAAACAATTATTAGTGTCAAAGCAAAAGTAACCATGACTTTTATGTGGACAAATAGGAAAATTTTTAACTCAGGCATTAATTTGGAATTTGAGATAATCTGAAACAATTTGAGTTTACTTTTGAAATCATGTTAAGAAAAGTTCTGATGAATAGCGCAGTATGTTAGAAATAATAGTGGAATGAACAGGAATCCTAACTCTAACACTTTCTGGATGTGTGAATTTGGTTTACCTAAACTTTTTTGTGCAAGAAATCCATTATCTTCATTAACCCTAGAGAATGGTACATATTGAGCCATCAGTAAATGGTTGAATGAGAGGTCTTTCTAAACAATACTGTTTGGCAAATGTAAACAAATTCATATTTTAAAAAGGTTAATATCAGCACTTAAAAGACAAATTTTCAAATGGTGCTCTAGAAACAGTTTGCATTCAAACAATGAATGGACCGATGGATAATTACAGAAATATATAAATAATTTTTCATGTGATATTTCATATAAATTCACTCTGGAAGCATTTACATTTGAGGAATAAAAATTAATTTATTTTAAAATGTTTTGTTATATATTCACTAAGTCACTATAATTATCGAAAGCATGTTTCTATTTTGGGTAGTAATTACAGTGATGTGGTTTTTTTTTAAACCAAAATCAATAATGATGTAGATCAAAATGACTCAGAAATGATATTACGTATTTCTGATAACCATTGGCAGGTCACAACGATCTGTTTAACACGGAACGATATATATTTAGTTACCATAGAGAAATCATGTGTTTAAAGAGAAAAGAGTTACAACTATTACATTTAGTGGAATACAATTAAAAGCTTTTCTGTCTGAAATCAGCCTTCACTGTCTTCTAGAACAGCTTTAGATGGAGAAATAAATACTCACATTAAAATTTCTTTTTAATGGGAAGGGGTTGGGGGAGACTTTTTTCAATAGCAGAATAATACTTCCTAAAAATGTAGTAATAATATACTTTCCTAAAGCATGCTAGGGACTTCCCCGGCGGTCCAGTGCTTAAGAATCCAAGCTTCCACTGCAGGGGGCATGGGTTCTTCCCTGGTGGGAGAACTGAAATCCCACATGCCTGCACATCATGTCTAAATAAATAAATAAATAAATAAATAAATAAATAAATAAAAGCATGCTAGCCAGAGGAGTTCAGCAATCTGAGAGAAAGGAATATTTATTTTATGTAAAACCGTGTAAGAAAATACGACTAGCTAAGCCATAAATAAAACACAGTGTTTCTATTGTAACATCTAAGGGTTAGGTGAATCCCAAAATGCATTATACAATATGAATTCCAAACTACATTTAGAGAAAACCAAAAGGTAGAAATCTGAAAATGCTGCATTGTTAAAAGATAGATTAAGTCTCCATTAGTTGAAAAGTTTGAGCACAGATGAACAGTCATGCTTTATTACAATATTAGTTTATCAACACTGAGATCAGAATGCTGAATGAGCTGAACAAAAGTTCAAAAATCTTTGCAGACTAAAAGTTATCCAAAACTCTAGAAAGCCGTCTAAATTGGTGCACCTGGAGCTGTAATGGTAGTTAAAATTCATGGAGAAATTTCGATATGCCGGGTACTGTGCTAAGCAGGAAACTTTTGGAAGAAGTTCTGGATATTTCTTCTTTTTCAGAGATGAGGAAGCTGAAGTACTTGGTAAAATGTAGAACAGCTATGAAGTGGCAAATCTTGGACCTTAAGTGTCACATTATATTACCCCTGTATTGTACATATACTGATCTGCTTTTTAATGCTTGTTTACAACAAAAAGACAGCAATGTCCCTATTTCTAACTGAATGTAAATGAAGAAGAAATTAGTATGCATAGGCAGTTGACTGCATTTGAGAACATTTTTTAAAAAGACTGACTCTGAAAATTTTAAATGATACGGCATTAAAAAACTGTATATAATTAATTTAAACAAATTAGTTATATTAATTACTTATAATTGCCAATTTTTGCCAAATTTCACTGATTGGTGTTAACAAATGGACTGAATTATGAAAATTAAAAAGTATAAATTGAGTTATATTTAAAATATGAGAAACTACTGTAAATGAACACGTTAGGCTGTTTGAAAATGTCATCCATGCAAGCTTTAAAAAATGTTAAGAATTTACCTGTGGCTTACAAGAAGCAAGTCAATAACTGAATGGAGAACATTTTGTTCAGTTTGGTTTAGTTTCTTTGTCTTATACAGGGAGTGAAATACTATTATCATATTACTTGGTACAAGCCAAGGAAAAGGAAGTAAGTCTACTGCTGGAGAGTTTTAGGCTTTTTCCTGAGGAAGTTCATTGTTTCTAAATTATTGTTATTATTATTATTATTATTATTATTATTATTTTTTTTTTTTTTTTGTGGTATGCGGGCCTCCCTCTGCTGTGGCCTCTCCCGTTGCGG
>NC_041214.2:106738700-106804818 GCF_002837175.3 Physeter macrocephalus | reverse complement strand
GCGCCACCAGGGAAGCCCCTAAATTATTTTTAATGGACATATTTATTCATTAATTACAGATTCACATGCAATTGTAAGAAATAATGTAGAGTGTTCTCATGCATGTTTTTCCCAGCTTCCTCCAATCATAACATTTTGCAAAACCTTAGTATAATACCACATCCAGGAGGATGCTGACATTGATACAATCCACTAATCTTACTCAGATTTCCCCAGGTGAATTTGTAATCATGTGCAGTGTACGTATTAAGTTATATACAATTTTATCATGTGTGTAGGTTGATGTATCTACCACCACAGTCAAGATACTGAACAGTTCCCACACAACAAGGAGAGTCCCTGTGTTGCCATTTCATAACCGTGCCCAGCCCATCTCCTTCCTTCCCAAATCCCGGGCATCTACCAGACTATCCTCCATTTCTAAAAATCTGTCATTCAAACATGTTGTAGAAATGGAATCACAACATGTAATCTTGGGATTGGCTTTTTTTCACTCAGCATAATTCCCTGGAGATTCATTTGATTTGTTACACATATGTATCACCAGTGTGTTCCTTTTAATTGTTCACTGGTATTCCATGGTATGGATATACCACAGTTGGACCATTCACCCATTGAAAGACATCTGGACTGTTTCCAGGTTTGGGCATTACTAATAACACTGTTATGAATAATTATATACAAGTTGTTGTGTGAACATAAATTTTAATCTCTCTGGAATAAATACTCAGTAGTGTAAATGCTGGGTCATGTGGTTGCTGGATATTTAGTTTTTTATGAAACTGTCAAACTGTTTTTCATGGTGGATTTACCATTTTACACTCCCACCAACAACATATGGTGCTCCAGTTTCTCCGTATCCTCACTAGCATTTGGTGTTGTTAGTGTTTTTGTTTTTTTTTTAATTTTAGCCATTCTGATAAGTATGTAGTGATATAACTTTGTAGTTTGAATTTGCATTTCCCTAATGGCTAATAATGTCAAATATCTTTTCATATGGTTACTTGCTATCTGTATATTTGCTTTAGTATAATAACTGTTCATATCTTTTGCCCATTTTCTAATTGAATTATTTATACCTTTTAGTGATGAATTTGAGATTTCTTTATATAATACAGACACTAGTCTTTCATCAGATATATGGTTTGCAAGTATTTTCTTTCACTCTGAAGCTTGTCTTCTATCCTCTTCAGGTGGGCTTTCCAGAACAGTTTTAAATTTTGATGAGATTCAACTTATCAATTTTTCCTTTAATGGATTGTGCTTCTGTGTGATATCTAAGAACTCTTCCATTGTCTAAGATCCTGAAGATTTTTCTAAGTTTCTTTTTGTAAAAATTTTATAGTTTTACATTTTCATTTAAGTTTATGATCCACCTTGAATTAATTTTTATATAATATAGGTTAAGGTCAATGTTAATTTTTTGCTTCTGAATACCCAATTTCTCCAGTACCATTTGTTGAAAAGGCTATATTTTCCCTTTGAGTTGCATTTGCACTTTGTCAAAAATCACTTGAACATATTTGTATGGGCCTATTTTTGAGTCCCGTATTCTGTTTCATTGATCTCTGTTTCTACCCTTCTACCAATATCACACTGTATAACCCTTAACATTTAGTAGAGTAATTCTTCCCACTTTATTCTTTTTTTCAATATGCTTTTAGCTATACTAGGTCCTGTGCCTTTCCATGTAAAATTTTAAGTGAGTTTATCTATATCTAAAAAAAAAAAAAAAAACTGGGGGATTTTGATAGGAATTGTGTTAAACCCATATATCAATTTGGAGAATTGCTATCTTTACTATGTTGAGTCTTCTAATCCACAAACATGGTACATCTCTTAATTTATTTAGGTCTTCTTTGATTTCTTTCATCAGCATTTTGTAGCTTTCAGCATACAAGTCTTGCACATGTTTCATTAGATTTAGATCTCAGAATTTCATGTATTTTGGATATAATATAAATGGTATTGTATTTCTAATTTTGGTGTCTATGTGTTCATCACTACTGTATATAAATACAATCAATTTGGCATGCTTATCTTGTATCCTGTGACCATGCTGAACTCACTTATTCTAAGATTTTTTTTTGGTAGAGTCCTCAGGATTTTCTATGTAGACAATTATGTCATCTGTGAATAGATATAGTTTTATGTATTTATTTCTAATCTGCATGCTTTTAATTTCTTTTTCTTACCATATTACAATTTCTAGGACTTCCAGTACTATATTGAATAAGAGTGGTGAGAGGGAACAGCCTTGCTTTGTTTCCAAAGTTAAAGAAGGAAGACTTCAGTCTTTTACCATTAAGTACATTAAGTATGTTAACTATAGAGTTCTGTTTTTGGTTTTTTGGTTTTGTTTTGCTTGTTTTGTTTTTTGGGGGGTTTTTTGTTTTTGTTTTTTGGTAGGAGCTCTTAATTAAGTTTAGGTAATCCTCCTTTATTCCTAATTCACTATTTTTCTTATCATGAATGGACGTCAGGTATTGTCAAGCTTTTTTCTGTGATAACATGATCATAAGATTTTTTTCCCTTTAGCTTGTTGATATGGTGAACTAGATGGATTGACTTTTCCAAAGTTGAACCAGCATTATATACCTGGAAAAAAATCCCACTTGGTCATGGTGTATAATTATCTGTATACATTGTTGAATTCTGCCTACTAACATTTTGTTGAAGATTTTTGTGTCTAAGTTCATAAGAGATATTGGTCAGTAGGTTCATATTTTTGTCCTGCCATTGTCTGGTTTTGGTATCCGGATAACATTGGCCTCATCAAATAAGCTGGGAAATGTACCCCCCTCTTCTATTTTCTGAAACAACTTGTATAAAACTGGTGTAATTCTTTACATGTTTAGTAGAATTCTCCAGTTAATCCATATGGGCCTGAAGGTTTCTGTTACAGAAGCTTTTAAACTATGAATTCAATTTATTTTATGGTTATAAGTCTATTTAAATTATCAATTTCACCTTCATTGAGTTTTGTCAATTTGTGATTTTTGAGAATTTGGTTCATTTGTTCTAAGTCAACAAATTTATGAGTAAAGTTGTCCATTGTATTCCCTGATTATCTTCTTAAGGGCTGCACAATCTGTAACAATTATCCCCTATTTTATTCTTTATATTTGTTAGCATATTTTCTTTCTTTTTATTAATGTCAGTCTTGCTAAGTGTTTATCAATCTTACTGATTTTCTTAAGAAGCAGGTTTTGTTTCATTTATTTTTCTCTACTGTGTTCCTATTTTCAATTCCATTGAAATATGCTCTTTATTATTTCCTTCTTTCATCTTGCTTTCGGTTTACTCTGCTCTTCTTCTTCTAGTTTCTTGAGATAGGAACTTAGGATATTGATTTCAGACTTTTATTCCCTACTAATATGTATTCAATGGTACGACTTTCTACTCATCATTGCTTTTGCTGAATTCCACTAATTTTAATATGCTGCTTTTTTGTTTATATCCATACCTGTGTATTTTCTTATTTCCTTTTAGACTTCCTTTTAGACCCATGGATTGTTTAGAAGTATGCTGTTTAATTTCCATGTGTTTACAGATTTTCTTGTTGTCATTATGTTATTACTATTTAATTTGATTTCATTGTGGAAAGAAAACATATTCTGTATGATTTCAATTCTGTTAAATTTTTGAGGTTTGTTTTATAGCACAGGACATAGTTTATCTCGGTGAATTTTCCATGGATGCTTGAAAAAATTCTGTACTATACTGTTTTGGGGTGGAGTCTTCTTCATAAGCCAATTAGATCCCATTGGTTGACTGTATTAATAAGATACTCTAGGGGCTTCCCTGGTGGCGCAGCGGTTGCGCGTCCGCCTGCCGATGCAGGGGAACCGGATTCGCGCCCCGGTCTGGGAGGATCCCACATGCCGCGGAGCGGCTGGGCCCGTGAGCCATGGCCGCTGAGCCTGCGCGTCCGGAGCCTGTCCTCCGCAACGGGAGAGGCCACAGATACTCTATATCCTTGCTGACTTTTTTGTCTAGTGTTTCTATCAGTTGCTGAGAGGGGGTGTTGAAGTCTCTAGTTATAACTGCATATTTATCTACTTCTCCTTTCAGTTCTATGAGATTTTATTTCCTGTCTATTGAGACTCTGTTTCTTAATATATAAAAATTTAGAATCATTAATCCTTGTGGATTAATCATTTCATCATTATGCAATATCTATCTTTTTGTCTCTAGTAATTTTATTTTCGGTGAAATCTACTTTTTCAGGTATTAATATAGCTATTCCTAATTTTTTATTAATGTTTGTATGGTGTATCTTTAGGCATCCTTTTACCTTCACCTATTTTGCCTTTAAATCAAAAGTGACTTTCCTGTAAGCAATAATATTTAGGTCATGTTTTTATTATTTTCTCTGCAATTTCTGCATTTTTATTGGTAGGTTTAAGATATTTATATAAGGTAATTGTTATATGTTAATACTTACATCTGCCATCTTATTATATATTTTCTATTTGGTTTTTCTTTTTATTCTGTTTCTTTGTTCTTGCCTGCCTTCTGGCAATTAAACAATTTTGGGAGCCCATCTTGATTTATTTATAGTGTTTGAGTATATTTTTGCATAGTTTTTAGAGACACTGATCTGTATATTTTACATATAGAAATAGATGATATAGATATCAATGATAGATATAGGAATAGAAATAGAAATATAGATATAGATAAATAGTTGTGTAACTTATAGTCTACTGAGATCAACATCTACGACATCAGATGTAGTGTGGAAACCTCACCTCCATTTAGGTCTCTTATCCTTCCCCCAGTTTTAAATATAATTGTCTTGAGTATCAGATGATCATATAACTTTTGTTTTAATGATAAATATAATTGACAAAGCTCAGAAGGAAAAAGAGAGCCTTATGTTTGTAGCCCTATTTCTGCTCTTTCCATTGTTCCTTCTTCCATCCAGATGCTACAAGATTCCTTCTTTTTATCATTTCCTTTCTGTAAAATAACTTCCTTTAGGTGATCTTTAAGGGAAAATACTCTAGTAAGAGATCTTTAATTTTCTTTCACCTGAGAATGTTTTTATTTTCCCTTTATTATTTATTCCCCATGAGTATAGATTTAATGGATATATAATTTGTGGTTAACAGTTCCTTCCTTTTAGCACTTATAGAATATTATGCCACTTCCTTCTCGTCTCCATGGTTTCAGATAAGAAATCTGCTGCCAATTGATTTAGGATTCCCTACAGGTAATGCTATTTCTCCCTGGTTCCTTTTAAGTTTTTTTTTGTTTTTTTTTTTTTAATTTATCTTTAGTTTTAAAATTTTAATTAAGATATTTCTTGGCATGTGCTTCCTCAGGTTTCTCTGTTTGGGGTTCACTCAGCTTATCATATCTGTAGGTTTATGTCTTTCACCAAATTTGGGGAGTTTTAGTCATTATTTCTTTGAATACTCTTTCAGCCCCACTTTTTCTTGCCTCCTTCTGGGACTCTGACAATATGAATGCTGGATCATTTGCTATCATGCCACAGGAACCCTGCCTCTGTACTTTTTTTTTTTTTCTCAGTCTATTTTCTCTCTGTTGTTTAGAATTGATAAGTTCTATTATTCTGTCTTCAAATTTACTAACTTACCTTCTGTTATCTCCACCCTACTATTAAACCCATCCAGTGAGTTTTTAATTTCTCTTACTGTATTTTTGTTAAGGTTCCATTTGGGTCCTTTTTATAATTTCTATTTCTTTAGTAATATTTTATATTTTTTGCTTCAGGAGAATTTGCAATTGGTTGTTAAAGCATTTTTATAATGTTGCATACAATATGTGTCAAATAATGCCAACATCTCATTCATCTTAATGTTGACATCAGTTGATTGTCTTTCCTCATTCAAGTTGTGATTTTCTTGGTCTTTGGTATGATGAATGGATTTTTATTGTATCCTGAACATTCATCTGTTATTTAGGAGATTCTGCATCCTATTTAAATCTTTTATTTTAGCAGGTAGTCACCTTGTTTAGTTTTAGCACTTGTATTTTGGTTTAATTTTATAGGCTGTGGTTTTATAGCAGTTTAATTTTCAGGACCTTAGTGGTATTATTTTGGTATTCTTCTGTACATTTAACTTTTCTGGGACTCCCACTGGTCCCTGCTGTTGGTGTCTGAGTATTTCTGGGTGTCTCCCCATGGTGGAGGAGTCCAGTAGGATCCTCCTACCTGTGCTTGTCTGCTCTAATATCTTGATCTGTGGGGACAAAGAGGCTTCCCATACCATGTCACTTGCTGTGATTTGGTCTCTTTTTCTGGTTCTATCCACCTACCCTGATGTCTCTGGGTCAGGGAGGAAAGTATCATCCCAGAAGAGAAAGAAGCTTCCCAGACAAGTCTACCTGCTGTAGCTGGGTCTCTCTTACTGGTTCTGCCTACCAGCTTCAGTATCTTTTGATGGAAAGATTAGTCTTAGAGCCAGGAGGGAAGGAGACTCTCCTGGATGGTTTTTCTGGCAGGAGTCCCAGTTGATTCTCCTTTCTGGTGGTGTCATGCTCCCCTAGTGTCATCAGAGGGACTCCCATTGAATCGGGGGTAAATGAGCCTACTTAGGCTGCCTTCACATGTTATATTGGGGGTCTAGAAATGCCAGGTCTGAGCAGGCTTCCTCTTTTGGGTGGAAGGATGCAAGATGTTCTGCTGCTGTACCATTTCTCTCTCCTGAAGTCTCAAGACAACTCGCCTTCTTAGCATCTTTTAGAGTTATGTTTTGATTGTTTCCTGTGCTTTATACTTGTGCTTTGCAGGGAGGAGCAAGGAAAATGGGTCTATACTATTTTGTCCCAACTAGAAGTAATGACAATTATATTTTGAAAAATTCATCCACAGTGTGGTGCAGGCAAAGGCTGGATATAGCTCTGAATGACAGCATCTGCTTTCTCAGAGAGGAACTATGACCAGCCAGCTAGCAGGATCCTTCCCAGTTCATATGCTCTCTACTCAATAGGAGGCTACCTTACAGCTCAGCTTCCCCAGGGGAGTGGAGCATCAATAAACTACTCACAGTAGCTCCTCCTTACCTCTCTTCTAGAACACATGGTCCATTCTAAATAATCCACGAAAAAATGGAAATCTACTTCTAGTCAACAACAGAGGCTGGGAATTATTTTAAAACCATTTTTTCTCTCTCCGTAATATGACATCATTGACTCAATACATGGATCAAAATGTGAGTCATTATAATAAATGTTAATCCAGATTGAATTATTATCCAGCCACTTATAATAGTTTTTACTCTTACCCCCCAAAAGACACAATTTTTGCTATTGTTTGTGCTTGCAGCTCTACTCAAATAGGGAATAAATCAATGGGTCTAATACTACATCTGATGAATGGTCAACATTTATTTTGATTGATACCAATATATATGCTTTGCAATAAGCTACTCCAAGTGGTACATGTACATATTCTTGAAATAGGGATACTTCCTTACCCTCTATCAACTATGCATGCAAGATAAGTAAATGTGGTAAAGTGAATATGGAAGTCTGTGGTCTGTTGGGTCACTGATATATAAATCACAGTCAGGGCTCTGAATGGCATCCAGTTGGAGAATATACTATTTTGTCAATAGCAGAGGAATTGGTTTTCTGGGGACCAGGAAGAAAAATGCTATGTTCGTAGGGTCTATAATTAATTGTACTGAAAGGCAGCTATGTTACTGTATCCTGGCATGCAGCTGTATATGCTTCCTTTAGGAATCCAAGAAAGAAAGATGACTTCTAGGGCTTTTAGAAAAAAAAGCAAGTTGGAGGGACAGGCCCTACAGGACTCAGCATCTGTTCAGCTCTATGCCCCACATCATCAACTTTAAGTCTCTATCTGTGTCTTAGGCAGCTCTGGCTGCCATAACAAAATACCACAGACAGGGTGGCTTAAACAATAGACATTTATATTCTCACAGTTCTGGAAGCTGGAAGTCTGAAATCAGAGTGCCAGCATGATTGGTTTCTAGTGAAGACTCTTCCTATCTTGTATACAGCCACATTCTCACTGTGTCTTCACATAGCAGAGAGTGATAGAGAGCAAGCTCTTATCTCTCGTGTCTCTTCTTATAAGGGCACTAATCCCATCATGAAGGACCCACCCTCATGACCTCCTCTGAACCTAATTACAGTCAGCCCTCTGTACTCACAGGTTCCACATCTGCAGATTCAGCCAACCACAAATCAAAAATATTAAAAAAAAAAAAAAAAAACCTCCAGAAAGTTCCGAAAAGCAAAACTTGAATTTGCACCAGCAACTATTTACATAGCATTGACATTGTATTAGGTATTATAAGTAATCTAGTGATGATTTAAAGTAAACAGGAGGATGTGCATGGGCTATATGCAAATACTATACCATTTTATATAAATGACTTGAGCATCCTTGGATTTTGGTATTTGCAAGGGGTCCTGTAACCAATCCCCCATGGATACCAAGGGATGACTGTATCTCTCAAAGGCTCCATTTCCAAACACCATCACATCGGAGATTATACTTCAACCTATGAGTTTTGATGGGACACAATTCAATCCATAGCAATCTGCAAATCTGTGGGTGCCTCCATGGAACATTATAGCAACCGTCATGCCTATGAACAATCCTGAATCATCAACACTAGATGAATTAGTGTTACCAGGCCCACATTTAAGTGTCAGTAAATTATAGTTTATATGTATATATAAACTTATAAATATTATAGTTTTTATGTATATATACACATTTTATTTATAGAAATACATTATAGGAAAACTCTGTACACTAAAAAAAGTAAAGATAAAATATTTGCAATATAAAAAGGAATTTTTACTACCCAGTAAACTCAAAGGATATGTTTTAGTAATGTCAATATATAATAAAGCAATTTTTTCTTTCCCTTTCAACTGGTTTATTTCTCTCTGCCTATAAGCATGTTCTGACATCCCCTTTCCAAATCAAACCCTCTACCAACCCTGATATCAATTTTAACTATTATTTCTCCATTACTAGGGCTTCTATCTGCAGCAATGGTCTTTTTTCCACCTTCCTCCCATATAACCCGTAACAGGATAAACTGATTCCAAAGTTGTGAAACTGAGTTTTTTTTTTTCAGATTTTCATGCACACACCATTGATCTTTTCTGTGTTAATTTGCTGACAGGTGGGAACAAATCCAGGCCTAAGCTGCCAAAGCCCTAGAAACATAACCAAAGAGTTGATTATATTTTCTCCCCTTAACTCTCTAATAACCTCCAGACACACACACACACACACACACACACACATCTCCAGTCTAAATCTTATTATGAGCAAACATAGTCAGATTGCCCCTAACATGTTCTGAACTTAGGCAAGAGCACAAATAGATGTCCTGCTTGGATCAAGGGAAACACACATGTGTCTAGCTTGGAAGACGGATATAGGGAAGAAGTCTATGTAGGCACTGGATACGAGCTGATGAATTCTGAGGTTGCTGGAGCATGGTTTAGAATGGGGGGCCATGGGTTCAAGATGGACACATACCCTTAGACCCAGAAAATCTTCATATTGAGATGAGGGACACAGAGAAGAATTAGAGTGGGGACTTCTAAATCAGGGGGACTAGTCCAGGGGCCTATTTGCTTGTGTTAATGGTGGCACTAGCCATGGTTGTCTCTTAGTTACTCTACCTTCTCAATCTAATCCACTAAATGTCTTTGTACATAATATTAACTTTGTTTTGTGATATTATCATCCTTCCTGAAATTTAAGGGCCATTTAGTTTTCTTAATCTCCCTTCATTGTACCTTTCATCTCCTTATACCAATGATATCCTCATTCCCTGGCTGAAGCAGCTAACAGCTTGATGTGGAAACTAAATGACTTCATGTAATACTGAACAATGAAGTGCAGAACAAGACGTGTGATAAAAATAATATAAAGATATTAAGGAAAATAAGAATAGGCCTATAACTAAAAAATAAATTGAATCTATAGTTAACAGCCTTCCAAAATAGAAAGCACCAGGTCCAGATGTGTTCACTGGTAAAATCTACCAAACATTTAAGGAAGAAATTATATTAATTATCTATAATCTCATTCAGAAATTAGAACAGAAGGAATACTTCTTAACTCATTCATGAGTTTAACAATTCTATGGCCATCATTACCTTAATACCAAAACCAGAAAAAGATAGTACAATAAAAGAAAACTACAGACCAATATATTTCATGAAAATAGACACAGAAATCCTCAACAAAATATTAGCAAATTTAATCCAATAAGCATAAAAATAATTTCACAACACAACCAAGTAGGATTTATTCTTGGCAAGCAAGGTTGGCTCAATATGTGAAAATTAATCAATGTAATCCATCACTTCAATATATAAAAAAAGAAAAATCACATGATCATATCAATAGATGCCTAAAAAGCACTGCTAAAATATAACATCCATTCATGATAAAAACCCTCAGTAAGCTAGGAAAAGGGGAAGCTTTCTCAACTTGATAAAGACTATACAAAAAACCTATAGCTAACTTCATACTTAATGGTGAGAAACTTGAAGCTTCACCACAAAGTTCAGATATAAGGTAAGGATGTCCACTCTCACCATTACTCTCAACATCACACTAGAAGTTCTACCTAACCAATACAATATTGAAGGAGAAAAACAAAGTTGGAAGACTAACACTACCTGACTTCTATACTCACTATAATGCTACAGTAATCAAGACAGTATGGTATTGGTGAAAGAACAGACAAATAGATTAGTGGAAGAGAAAAGAGGACCCAGAAATAGACCCACATAAATATAGTCAGCTGATGTTAGACAAAGGAGCAAAGGCAATAGAATGGAGCAAAGATAGTCTCTTCAACAAATGATCCTGGGACATACACATGCAAAAAAAAAAAAAAAAATCTAGACACAGACCTCACACTCCTCACAAGAATTAATTCAAAATGGATCACAGACCTAAATGTAAAATGCAAAACTATAAAACTCCTAGAAGATAACATAGGAGGAAACCTAGATGACCTTGGAGATGCCAATGCCTTTTTATACACCACACCAAAGAAGATATAACAGATGGCAAATAAGCATATGAAAAGATGTTCCACATCATATGTGTACCATCAGGGAAATGCAAATCGAAACAATGAGATACCACTACACACCTATTAGAATGGCCAAAATCTGAAACACAGACAACACCAAATGCTGGCAAGGGTATAGAACAACAGGAGCTCTCATACATTTCTAATAGGAATGCAAACTGGTACAGCCATTTTGAAAGATAGCTTGGTGTCTTCTTACAAAAATAAACATACTCTTAGCATGGGATCCAGCAATCAAGCTTTTTGGTATTAACCCAAAGGAGCTGAAAACTTATGTCCTCACAGAAACCTGCACAAGGGTATTTATAGCAGCTGTATTCATAACTGCCAAAACTTGGAAGCAACCAAGATGTCCTTCAGTAGGTAAATGGATAAATACATACAGACCATGAAATACTATTTAGTGCTTAAAAAAAAAAAAAAAAGAGCTATGAAGGCATGAAAAGACATGGAGGAAACTTGAATTCACATTACTAAGAAAGAAGCCAATCTGAGAAGGGTATATACTGTATAATTCCAACTATAAGGCATTCTGGAAAAGCCAAAACTATTGAGACAGTAAAAATATTGGTGGTTACCAGGGGCTGGAGGTGATTGTGAGGTATGAATCTGCAGAGAACAGAGAATTTTTAGGGCAATGAAAATACTTTATAGGGTATCATAATGATGGATACATCTCATTATGTATGTGTCCAAACCCACAGATTGTACAACACCAAGAGAGATTACAACGCAAATATGGACTTTGGGTGAATATAATGTGTCAATTTAGGTTCGTCAACTGTAACAAATGTACCACTCTGGTGAGGGATGTTGACAATGGGGGAGGCTATACATGTGTGAGGGCAGGGCACATATGAGAAATCTGTTTCTTCTCCTCACTTTTGCTGTAACCCAAATACTGCTCTTAAAAAATAAGACTGAATAATAATAATTTTTAAAGATGTCAAATATTATTTAAAATAATAATTTAAAAGATTTCAAAGAATCTGGAGAGCACACCCTCTCACCCCTTTGAGGGAATAATGTTGCTGTCTCTACTTTTGTAGCATTCCCTCCTTAACTCCCAAAAGAAACGGACCTCTAAGGAGAGAATACCAGGAGTTGTCGCAGATAAGCTGGAGGCTGGTATTTCAAAGATGGTCTTGGTTCCTGCCCCTCGAATCACAGACTCCAAGTAACCTTCTGTTTTACCTCTATGAACGTCTCTGATTACAGCAGAAAATTATTGGAATCATAAAATTGTTGGAAAGGGAAAAAAGTAACCATTAGCCACTACTATTTTCTGTTTTATTTTTAAAGTAATATTATAGCTCATTCTATCAATATCTCAAAAAACAGTGCTACACCAGTATTCAAATAAATAATGTTTTAGATTATCTAAGAAACACGTTCATGGTACCAACAAACTGATTCTAAAGTCTATGCAGAGAGGCAAAAGACTCAGAATAGCCAGCACAATATTAAAGGAGAAGAACAAAAAGCTTTGCGTGATGTAGTGAATCCATCAAAGGGAAAGGCAAGTTCAATGATAGCCCATGCTACTCTGCATTTGGTGTGGAAGCTCCTCATCACTGATGTGATATGAGGAAACAGTAACAGAACTTGATTTGTGGATCACAGGTTAACTTGGAAATCTATCAATTTACAATGCTATCTGTTAATATGTTAATTCTCAATACTAATCTTATTTATAAAAGGCACACTTTATCCACCCAGGTAGAGAAACAGCTGAAAATTTAACTTGAGACCTAAGGTTGGCACAAAACTAGAGAACAGTGAAAACTGAAACTAATGGCCTCATTTTTACCCTCTCTCATGAAAGAAAAACTACTTTCTCAAACAAATGAGACTGGAAAGTGAGAAATCCTGACTTGTTGCTTAATGCTTCTCAGGGGTGTTATTCTAAATTCTGTAGATCTGTCTCCACAGAAGGAATGCAGAAACTCTTCTGAATTTTCAATCAAATCCTCTGTAGCAACTCTAATGAAGCCCCACTGAGTCCTTAGTCCAAGCCAAGGTTTTGAATTTGGATCTGAAAGTAGCTCTAAAATATTTTCTTTACGTTACTTTTTTCTTTGCAGAGAAGACAATGTTGAGGTTCCTAATGCAGCAGATGGTTGCTAGAAGATATGAATGTGTTATGAGTAAATCAATTTGTTCTATTATAAAAACTGAATTTAAGGTGTGTTTTCTATATTCTTAAAGAGTATTAATCAATGGAATTCATCTTACTAAATATGTGATTTAATACAGAAATTCTATTTGTATTTATAACCATGAAGTGATTGAAATCATGGGAAATTAGAGAAACCTGTAAGTTGTATATCATAGGAGTATACAAATAAACCATGGCATGAAAAAGTTTAATAGGATGTTAAAAGGAGATTAAAGGAGATTTGCAAATTTCTTTGTCTAGCACTTAAGGGTCTACACATTTTCTTACCCAGCAGCAACATTTTATGTCATATGGGAACCCTTGCTTTTCCCATTACAAAAAAAGCTCACACACATGTCTGAACCTTTGTCAAAGTTGTTTCTGTCTGAGTTTCCACTGTCTACATACCTGTATTCTACCCTGGAATGAAGTAGTTAAAATGTATTAATTTTAACTGATAAAATATGTAAATTTTAATTACAAAATTTATTTTAATTAATTTTTTGAAAAATTAAAGATTTTTAGTTCTACAACAGAAAGTTCAGTTCTGACCTGCCTATTATTCTTAGGTTCCACCCTGATCTACCATCAGTAGGAGTCAGAAAAAAGCAAGGCATGCCTGGCCAGCAGAAGAAGTAAGTCTGCCAAGAACCTGTTTGCAAGAGGGACTGAAGAAACTATTCCTAAAGAAAAGAGACATTTTTAGCAGAAGTTTGTTGAATAACAGAGTCTTGATGGCTATATGCTAAGAGGCAAGACTAAGTGCTAGTGTTAGTTCTTACCTGAGCTCCCTATGAACTTACATCTTGGATTTTGAAAATGGGCTGTGACTAAAAGCTGATTCCTTAAAAAAAATTGTGAGCTATTTGGAATCTTTAAAAAGCATAATACACAGAATGAGAGAAAAGGCAATCTCTCAACTGTGCCAGAGAGCTCTGTCCAGTTTTGGCTCCCTGAGCGCATATTGCACTAGTGGTGAGACAGTATAAGTGGTAGCAGTGACATTTTTGGGTGGTAGCACCCGGTGAACGTGACATGACAGATGAAGCACCACCAGGAAGAAATCCTACCAGAACCTCGAAAATGAGCTAGCTACAGACTGGCCCACGAATACATATAAGACACTCCCTGGGGACTTGGCAGTTCTTGATGGGACTTGTATGGTGTTGGGACCTATATTAATATGCAAGGCAAGAACTAGGGAAACAAGGTTTACATATTTCCTCATCAGAAAGAGAAGGTAACACCTGCTATGCCTAACACAAAAGATTCTTGAAAATAACATGATATATCATATTTGAAAGTCACTTACAATAGAAAATCCCCAAAGCTACACACAGCAGTTATATGGCAAATAGGAAAAAAGAAAGGAAGGAAAGGACAGAGGAGGAAAGAAAGAAGTGAAACAGATATTTATTCAGATGGTTCTTATTAAACTTTCCAGAACTTAGTCAAATTCCCCATGAAGTTTTCCTAGTGATGCTAGTCCACAGTGGCCATATTTTCTTTAACCTTTTTAAAAATTGGTGTATGTGTGTATCCCTCAATTAGCACCTTAAGTATAATAGTTCTTGACTCAAATCATCTGGACAATAGAATTTATCATATCTGGGCAAGTAGTATCTCTCTGTGTTTTTCATTTTAGAGCTTTAATCATTAGCAGTGCCTAGTAAATAGCTATTATCAATTCTCAATCCCTAACCCACACAATCATGGGATGAAGGCCATGGGATAGATAGCAAAAAGACTACTGAAGTTGGAATGAGAAAAATCAATTTTCAAATCTCAGTGTTGACATTTAGCAAATATGTAACTTTGGCCACGCAACTTAACTTTTCTGAGCCATTTCTTATCTGAAAATAAGGAACATGTACTGAACTGAAATTTTTTGCTGATTAAATACCTATTAAAAGGATGCATTATATATAACAAATAATATGTTAGGTAAATTTGAATTTAACCAATTTTTAACTGTTATTCCTTAACTAGTAGGTAAATCAAACATGTTCCAAAAGACAAAGATAATACTATCAGAATATGGCACATCCCCAATTGAAAATTTACCCTGCAATAATGTATTTTAAAATTGGATCTCTGCAAACACAGTGAAAGCAGGGCCTGCCTACATTTGATACATGAATATGTCTCATTCATGAATTGTTTGATGCGTATGAGTTTTGTGTCCTCAAATAAATCATGAGCTTACTGTGGGCAGCAGTCATATCTAATACTTTCATGTATCATTTGATAAATAGCATAGTACTGGGAACAGAAGATTTTCAATATTGTAAATTGATTTGTTGATGGATACAAAACAGCCATCTAGTAATAGACAAATTGGAACTCACAAGCACTAAACTCTGTAATTAGAAGAACATCAAGCTTATATTTAATTTTCTTAATTTTCTTTATTACATTGTCATTTGTCCTTTTCTCCTTTAATGTGAACATAGACTAAAAATTAAACCAGGGTTACCATGTGATAAAATAATGATCAATGACATATGTCTCTCTAAATAGAGGGTAAATAATATAGTCTCATATCTATTTAAAAGGGAAAAAGTTCAAAACAGTCACAATATGTATATCTGTGTCTGTCTGTGTATATATATAATTTTCTATTTAATCCTAAATAGCATGTCTCCTTAAGACTAAAACTTAGAAAAGTTTAGCTTTCTGTGTTCTCCAGGATTAAAGACCATTTCAAAGACGATCTCTCTAAAGATTAGAATTAGGGTTAGTGTTTGGGTTGGTGAATGGGTCAAGCTGAAATGTAAATTTCCTCTGTCTACACTTAACAGTGATACTTTATTTCCCAACTTAACACATTCTAGCTCCTCTAGTGTTATATATTTCTCCAAGAAAAAAGAATACAATCTCTTCCTGCAGTGAAACATGCCCAAGTCCCTCTCTAAAAGAGTCCCTTACTTATCAAAATAAAAAGGTTTTTTTCATCATTGATTTTAGACCTCCACCTCAGGCATTTAATTTGAACATGGCACAACCATATCCCTTTAACTATTGTTTAACTGTTAAATTCTTGACTCAAGAAGAGTCAGACTAAAATCTCATCCTGCTTTAGGCAGCTTCTGCTTCCACTCCTCACCCTACCTAACCAGATATATTTATTTACACTATTGCTTTCTCCCCAAATAAGTAGGTCATTTCTCTGAGCCCTATAATCATTGTGTTCATCTGCATATCTGGGTCTTCTCCAGATGTTCCTTCAAACTGATCTTTTCCTTTTCAACTTTCTAAATTACATATTTTCTTAAAAATTTAAATGCAAATTATGATGCTGGCTATGCTCTTATCTCATTCCAACAGAAACTGCCCAGATGACAGTGCCTGTTATAGGGAGAGCCCTAGGGAGAGTGCGAATTTGATGTACCCATGGCTCCTGACCCAGGGGCTGGCTAGTGACCTATGACATGACCTGATGTGCTAATAAATGGGGATAATCAGAAGTTCATTCTCCAGAATTTGAATTAAAAAACAGAAGTAGGTGGCTCATAGAAGCAGGAAATTAAAGAATGTAAATCTCAGTAGCAAAATATTGAGGCTTTTACAGGCAAAAAATTATGAAGAAAATATAAGCAAGGAGAAGCTCAGCCGCAAAGAACAAACAAAACAAAACTCAAACAAACAGGGAGAAGGAATAGTCTGGTGGAAATATACTCAAGTGTAGGGGCACTAAAGGAACAGAGCGATATGAATGTAGATCACTAGAATTAACAGCCAAGAAAGGCTTCTAATAAGACTCCTAGCTCTGTGTGTTCTGGCTCTGGATTTGTGCTTTCCTTGAGGCCTTGCACATGTATGTGAATAAGTACTGCTCACCAACCTTTAATTCATTACCTTATCTTTACTTCCAGATTATAAGCATCCTGAGCTCTGAGGCCCTGTCTTAACTTTCTCTCTCTTCTCTTTCATCTAAACACCTAGCATTAAACAGTATTTGACACTTAGTAAATGCTCATTGACTGATTCAAAACAACTGTGAGACTCTATAAATTATTCTTTATCCAGCAATACACAAGGTAATGATTCCAAGTCTTGTTATTTCACTTTATAAAGTGACAAGGAGTACAATTTAACTTCTAACAGGTTTATTTCCTCCTTTTTGTCATTATCATTAAGTCTTGACAATAATAAATCCAAGCATAGTTGGAGCCAAGTAACAGAAGAGTTTAATCCATAGGTATTTGAGTTTGATAAATGGCAAGAACCTGTCAAAACTTGTTTATACAAAGAAAAAAAATGCTATCCCTCAGATGTGAGAAGCAGAAGAAAATGGTACTCTTCACTTATTGTCTCTTCTCACCACTTACTCTTTCAAATGAAAGAATGATAAATACAAGGTCAGATTTTTTAAATGAAAAAACATAATAATTAATATAAAATCAGTCAAATGTGCTGGTTACAGGAAAATTTCAGAATAATTTCTTGGTGGTTCGAACTCTGTGGAGATGGATAAAAACAGAGGTAGTAATCCTCTTGAAATTTGAAGATAGTTATTAAGTTACCATTCAGCCTCCTCTTCTTTCAACTAAATATAACTAGCTTCTTTAGAGTCTAGACAGGTCACATTTTTCATCCCTGTAATCACTGTGGTCGGTCTTTTCTGAACCAACCAATTTCTCCACATCCTTCTCAGGTAATTTTCAAGACTTTACAATGGCTTATGTTTAATGGCAGAGCGAGCCAAAAGAATCAAAGATTTATTTGGCTCTTGTTGGCTTGTATTACAACTGTGACAGAATGTTCTGGCTTACAGACAAGGAGGAAGCAATAAATATAGCATGTCTGACCTTCAGAAAAGTTTTTGACTCTATTAGGAATACCATTTTATTCAGCAAGCCAGAAAGCTAATCATTTTCATTACATAATGTATGGGGACTCATGAGGCCTCAACCTTTCATTTCTAATCCTTGTAATCCTGAACCAAATAGAGTGGTCCCTGGTACCTATTTCTAAATCTTTGGGGAGAGTCTATTGATGTCCTTGTTGGTGTTCTCTTGAAGTACAACCTCTTAGGCCCTGGGCTCTTCTCACTTATCTGTGGATGAACCAGATGCACTTCTCCATATGGAACTTTTCTGCTACTCTTCCTTATACTAAAATAATACTTTTATAGGTTTCACATAAATTTTATCTACAGGAATGGGGGTTGGGAGGGAAGATGGAGAAGTAGAGAATAAAACAAATGGGGAAATTTCAAAACCACAAAGATAAGTTCTTAGTATCCCTGGAAGTTAACTCAACAACTTAAAATCTGAATTTGATTATCATAAATTTTAGTCATTATCTTGACCCGCACCTAAAACAGTCCCTTTGGGTGTCATTGACATTCACATGTTTCTACTAAGAAGCAACATAGGTGAGGTATTGAATAACAACTTAGCACACCAAGGTTAATGTTGATTTTGGATTTGTGAACATTGGGCAAGATATTCAATTTTCTAGGCTTCATTCTTTCATTCAAACAACATACATTGAATACCCAGTATACCACATAGCTTCCTAAGACCTCAACCTCCTATACTTTACAAAACAAAGAAATTGACTTAATGACTCCAAAATGCCTTCCACCTTTCTGGTATTATTGATATTTGAGGCCAAAGAAATTGTGCTTAGTTACACCTTGACATCTTTATTTCTTTTCTGAGTATTTTTTTCTCTGCTCCCATTCTGAGGTGTTTCACTTTGCAATAATCACAAACTCTCAACTGAACCCAGTATGTATGAATGCTTAGCTAATTAAATGGTTCTCTTAAAGTAAAAACCCAGATTATACATCCTATAGTATAATCCATTCTAACTTGCCTAAGTATTGCTCTGGGTAGAGTGGAAAAAGTTACACTTTCACATTCTCAATATCTACTGATCAAAGATCTTGCCTGAAAGCTTTGTCAGGGCAAGAGTTGGGTCTTAACACCTCTTTATTGCAAGGTTGAACAACAGGTGATTTTTTTTTCCCAGTTACAGCAGGAAATAGTAAGAGTATGTTCTGATAGTAGAAACTGATAAATGGATCCTTGAGCATGTAGGTCAACTTATAATTTAAGATGGCAATGGCGATTCTGAAACTTCAGATTCCCGAGTTCTCAAGCGTGATTAAATCCCTGGGGACCTTGTTAAGATGCAGATTCTGAGGCAGCAGCTCTGGTGTAGGGTCTGAGACTTACACATTTGCATCAAGCTCCCAGGTGCTGTAGACGCCGCTTATCCACAGACCACACTTTGAATAGCAAAGCCTTCCGGTACAAAACTTTCACCTGGTGACCTTGGGAAAAACTATTGGTTCTTAAGCCCTACACCTAGATATTCTGAGACAACAGTCCCAGCACGGTCCAGTAATGCAAGTGATTTCAATGCAGATGGTATTCAGACAACACTTTTATAAAGCACTGATTTATGAGTTTATAAAGATTTCTTCATTAGCAGTCTCCAAGATTAACACATGTTTTCTAATTCCTGCCATCTGGACATTGTTTTTAACACACCTTGTAATTTTAGGAAGACTCAAAATCAGGCTGAAAAATAACACACTGTACTCAAAGTTAAAATGGAATTCAGAAGACACAGCCACATTTATTTGTTTGGAAAAAATATTGTCAGAATTTATTATTAATGTCTCAGGTGTTCTACTAGGGACTAGGGTTACAGGATTGTGAAAAATAAATCCATAACCTTTTAAATATGCCTGTTTCAACTGAGCAAATATGGACTGAATGCTGAGTGAGACCCTCAGGCTCGCAGGAAGTAGGCTCATTTGTTTAGAAACTATTACATAAACAAGTGAAATTTCCTTTTGGGTCTCCTATGATTACTTCCAAAATTATTTTGAAAAGTTTAAAATATGTTTGTCATATATAACCCATTTTGCCGATTTGAACTGTAATCACTCAGTTCACAAAGTACAAAGCATGTGCCCACCAAACCCTGGTTTTATTTAAAAGAACTGAATTTCTAAATTTCAAATGGTCATTATACTGAATTGCTTATCAAAGATAATAAATTAGTGATTTAAGCTTTATACTGTAATGTAAGTCTTGTTTTTAAATACATGGTCTTTTTTACTCCTGATATTCAAATTTCTACAATAGCGCTGATATTTTCTTCTCTATGTTAATAGAAGAATTAACAATTTATTAGTAGAGGGATGAAAAATCCTCAAAGGCATTCTTCCCTTCCCCTCCCTGATTTTATTTCTAAATCACCTCTATTAGAACAGAGAAGACAATATTTAAAATTGCTTTATCTTTAATAATGTTGCTATGCCCAAACAATAAGTTTCTTTTTTTCAGATGGCCATGTCAAATAATGGAAACAGAAAATGATCCCAATAAAAATCATTTTAGTTGCAAATAAAGAACCTAGTTTCTCCTGGGCAAAGTCTATGATCTGTAACATTGTTGGCTCAAGAAAGACGAAGACTGTTTTGCTTTCATTTATGTTTCAGCATGATCGGTTAACCTTAAAAATACCAAATAAATGCCACAGAAAAGAGCACAACCTAAAATTCTTAGAGAAAAAATAACTTCAGGTATATTTCTGTAGTTAAAAAAAGAAAGGAAGATTGGATGTTTTGGTTGATAAGGCACCGTAGAGATGCTGAACTGATGAGAATGTGGAAGCAAAGGAAGTGTAGAAAGAAAGGTGTAGCCACACTAAGAAGTATGATTTATAGATGCTGCCAGAGCAGCAAATCAGCATTGCCTTTACCCTGATGTCTGCTGTATAGGTCTGGAAATTCCCCCTGTTCCAGTTCTGATCTCAAAAAGGTTTTCTAGATATGTCTAGAGAATAAAGTTTTCTCTTTAATGCATTGTTAGATATGGTACAATCTGATTTTTGTTCAAACTGATAGAGTAGCTAGCTAATCAATTCAAACTGATAGATTCCTAAGCCAGAAAATTGTACTTCTATGATGAGGTTGGAGGGGCATGATGTTTGTTCTCATTCTAGCTTATCTGGGTGGCAGTCAATAATTATTTCCATCTTAGGTAATGCAGGACCTGTATACCCACTTCCATCCCATCCAAAAAAAAATTAAAGTTGTATTTACATCACTTAGTTTTTAGTGATCAGTGGGAGGAGGTGTCATTTTAATCCTAAAGCCAACAAAACAGTGGCTAAATCAATGCATACATAAAACCCTAAAAAAGGAATGGAGAATAATGTTTTAAATGATGGCCATAGTTTCCATGTAGATATGCCAAACTATCAATATGAATTTTCAAAATCTGTTCCAAATTATAGTCAGAATAATTCTGTCCTTCACTACAACCCCCTCCAATTTGTAGTAACAGTCAATTAATACCTCTGATATTTTTACTATTGTGTCCAATGCATATTATGATGAATAATAGCTATTAAAATTCCTGAGCCTTATTAAACTTTGAGTAGTTTTTTTTGGTTTTTTTTGCGGTACGCGGGCCTCTCACTGCTGTGGCCTCTCCCATTGCGGAGCACAGGCTCCGGACGCGCAGGCTCAGCGGCCATGGCTCATGGGCCCAGCCGTTCCGCGGCATGTGGGATCTTCCCGGACCAGGGCACGAACCCGTGTCCCCTGCATCGGCAGGCGGACTCTCAACCACTGCGCCACCAGGGAAGCCCTAGTTTGTTTTTAATATGAAAAAAATTATAGAACATTACTTCCCCATATCTTAAGTGGAAAAAAGGAAACAAAAAACTTACATTTTAACATTGAAATATGTTTAAAAGTAAAATTTGAAATACAGTAATATAATTATACTGACATCCTTTGTGAGTGATAACACATGATAACACATAATTGAATGGCTCCTGTACCAGAAGAATTACAACTATGGAAAAAGAGAAAGAGCCTAATTTGTTCTGACTAATCAGGATTGATGTTAATTAAAGAAGAGTGCAAGATAATGACTTCTCATTACACCTGATAGATGGAAATAGATTGTTCTTCTTCTAGGTAAAATAGCAAATAAGTAACCTTTTAAAAAGGATTTATTTTCAGAAGACTTTCTTCTATAATTGGTGAAGTATTCGTAAAAAGATCTTCACATGAAATCATCTAAAAAAATGGATTACATCAAAGGCTGCTTATTCTATAGTATTTATCATATTTTGTTGGATATGTACAAGATAAAGAGTAGTTGAAAAGGTGGTAATCAGGACAATATTGACTTGCATTATTCTATGGAATGTTTCACATTAAAGAACATAGTCTAGAAAAGTGATTAAAGCTCAAGTACAAATCCCAGTTCCATCATCAACCAGCTCTGTGACCTGCACCAAGTGATTTGATCTCTCTAACACTTAATTTTCTCATCTGTAAAATTTTAAAAATAATAGATCTTGCTTCATAAGCCTGTTGTATTAAATAAAAGTATCTATGTATTATCTATTGCACAGAGATGGGTATTCCATAGATGTGCTGGTACATTAAAAGAATTAAATAAATATTGGATATTGCATTAGTTTTTTTATTGCTGTCTAACAAATCACCACAAACTTAGTGGCTTAATGCAAATTTATTATCCCACGGGTTCCATGCAGCAGCAGTCTGGACTCAGGTGAAAGGGGTCCTCTGCTCAGGGTCTCCCCAGAGGAAGTCAAGGTATTAGCGAGGGCTGCAATCTCATCTGGGGCTCAGGATCTTCCAGGCTCACCTGCTGTTGGTGGAATTCAGTTCCTGCGGTTGGGAGACTGAGGCCTTCTGCAATCAGAGGCTGCTTCCATTTCCTGTCACATAGCTTCCATTTCCTGTCACATAGCCTGTCACATTCTTCAGAGCAAACGAGTGCAGCTACTACTGCCTCTCTCTCCCTGACTTCTGTCATCTCTGACTTCTAAATCCTTTTTAAAAGAGCTCATCTCATTAGGTCAGGCCCTCCCATGATGATCTCCTTTTGGTTAACTTGAAGCCAGCCAATTAGGGACCTTACTTACCACTGCTAAATACTTTCCCCTTTGCCAGGCACAGTAACCTAATGATGGGAACCATGTCCCATTATATTCACAGTTCTCACCTGCATTCAAGGGGCTGAGATTCCTGCTGGGGAGTCCAATTACAATTACAATCCTACCAGGGAATCCCTTACAGTTGGCCTTCTATCCATGGGTTCTGCATCCCCAAATTCAACCAACCTCAGATGGAATAGTACTAATAGAACCTACAGAGGGCCGACTGTATTCATTGTACTTCATCATTTTATATATGGGACTTGAGCATCTGTGGATAGAGAGGACTCTTGTCTAATCACACATTGTTTCACTGGTTCTTCCCTTGGGCTTTGCTTCCTTAAGGGACTTTGCCCTGGGAAAGACAACAGAACATTCTATTGGATGGCATCATAACCAAGCTTGGGACTGTCATAATTGCTGTTCCCAATATCTGCCAGGTAGAGGTAGGAGTAGAATAAGAAACACTAGGAAAAAATTAGATTTAAAAAAAAACTCTCTAAAAATCAGGTATCTCGTCATGTTGAAAAAATATACTGATGAAAATTATTAATGCATTTCTATTGATGTGCAGAATAATGCCCTCCTCCCAAAGGTGCCCATGCCATAATCCCTGGAACCTTTGACTATGTTACTGTTCTTAGCAAATGGGACTTTACAGATGCAATTAAGGCAAAGGACCATGAGATGGGGATATTATTCTGCACCATCGGGGTGGTAATCAATCTGATCACATGGGTCATTGAAAACAGGAATCTTTTTGGCTGGGGTTAGAGAAAGAGACATGATAAAGAAGAGTCAGAGGGATATAACGCCTTGGCTTTGAACCTGAAGGAAGTCGGGGGGGGGGGGCAGCACCAGCCAAAGAATGTGTGTGGCCTCTAAAAGCTGGAAAAGGCAAGCAAACCAATTCTCTCTTAGACCCTCCAGAGAAAAACTCAGCCCTGTGAACACAGATTTTAGCCCAGTAAGACCTGTATCAGACTTCTAACCTACAAAATTGTAGGATAATAAATTTGTGCTGTTTAAGGCACTAACTTTGTGGTAATTGGTTATAAGAACAATAAAAAATTACTATAATTACTAATGAAAATTTTGCAAACACTATTCAGCTATAGCGAAAAACATTTATTTCAGCAGAGGGTCAAAAGACAATGTGGAAAACAAGGAACCAAGAAAGCAAGCTAATTATCGCTCCCAGTGGTCCTCCTGTCCCAGCCAATGTCCATTACAACACCTCCATTAGGTTAATTGCCCTCTCAGGACACTTAGAACATATAGACAACAGGTGAGGTGTTACGGCGGGGAATGCCTAGGCTAAGAAATCTAATAAATCTGTGTTTGAATTCCTATTTTGTCACTTAGAAGATTTGTGACACTGTGATAAGTATTTAAAGAGTTAGACCCTCAGTTTCTTTATCTCTATGATTGAAGATAATTATGTCCAAAGAGTTGTCAAAATAATCTCATGAGTGAGTATTTAAAGAATGGTCAATGTATAGTGTATCCTGAGTGAATTTCAGCTATTTATTATCACTGGCAATTTGTCTGGTGAGTTACATAAACCAAAAAGAAGTTAGATGCCCAAAGTTCTCATCAAGAAAACCACAGGATAAGGAATCAACTTCAAGGCCTCTAACCTCTATTTTGTTCACTATTGTCTACAGCCTACACTGGTCAAAATAGCTTATTATACGAGAGAGTTCCTCAAATCACCATTTTAAACGTAAAGATACACATAACATTTTGGACACATTTTCATGCTTATATTAAGGAAAGATTTTAATAACACTCATAGAATCTGGATCCCAGAGGACTATGGAGAATAATGTGCAAAATACTCTGTTCATTCCTTCTGCCAAATACATAAATCACCAAATACATATGATGAACATTATGAAGTCCATGTGAATGACTAACTAACTCTTAAACTGTGTATCTTATCTGAAGTGTCCCAGGTTGGGTCCCCTAGAAGCACAGCATAAAATGGAGGTTCTTGTGAAAGTGATTTATTGGAGTTGCGTTCTCAGGAGAAGTGGAATGAGGTAAGCAGAATAGGGCAAGAGAAAAAGCTAAGCATAGACGTGGTCTGTCCTAGAGACAAATAACAGCCCAGTCCTGTGAGGAGTTAGAGGGCATGAACTGCACCACAGAGTTGGGCTCAACTTGAGGCACAGGAGCCATCTGTATTCTCCTTTGTCAGTCAAAAGAGGGCATGTATGAGCTATTAAAAAGTCAACAGGTATAGCAGCTAGAGGTGATGCCCACTGTAGAGAATGATCCCAAAAGTCTGGGTCAGAACTAGATCTTAAATTACAACATTAAATTACAAGTCTCTAGAGCATAATATTAGTTTTAAATCATACTTTCCCTAGAAGAATACAAATGCATTAGTCTTGCAAATAAGCAGCTTTGAAGTCTGGGTTGGGGTAGACCTTTGAAGAAGGACAACCTTAGAACAAACTAATAAACAATCTAGTAAAATATGCATCACTAATATGACATAAACACTGTATTACTAATTACAGTATTGGTTACATGTTCCTCTAGGATATGTCAGTACTTTCAAGTAACATAAATCATTACACTCTGGCCAATGTGGGGTTGATTTTATTTTTTTTATTTTTTTATTTTTTTAATAGATCTTTATTGGAGTATAATTGTTTCACAATACTGTGTTCGTTTCTGTTGCACAACAAAGCGAATCAGCCATATGCATACACATGTCCCCATATCCCCTCCCTCTTGAGCCTCCCTCCCACCCTGCCTATCCCACCCCTCTAGGTCATCGCAAAGCACTGAGCTGATCTCCCTGTGCTATGCTGCTGCTTCCCACCGGCCAACTATTTACATTCGGTAGTTTATATATGTCGATGCTACTCTCACTTTGCCCCAGCTTCGCCCTCCCACCCCATGTCCTCACCTTTTAACACAACATTGTGAATCAACTCTGATACTTCAATTAAATAAATAAAGAAATAAAATTGCCTTTAGCAAATATGTATACAAAGAGACTTCTGGACCTATTATGCATTACTTTTAATCACTGTCTTGCTGGATACATATACCCAATAATGAACCAGGTTTCCCACACAAAACCTGAGAAGTAGCCCTTCAACACCACATCTGATTATTCAGCAATATAAAAACCAAAATAAACGTAGAAATGAATGTCAGTATGACTCAAATACCTCCTTCTTGATAAAGAAGGTTAAAAGAAAGAAGAGACCCTAACCAGTGCAGATATCATTATAGCTTGTTTTGTAAGGGGTAATGATCCACCATTTGACATATGGATTAATTTGTTTCAAACAAATTGTGTCACCATCCACTGTTTTTGTTTTTCTACCTTAAGAATCTTCTTCCAGATTCTCATCAACCTTTAGGTTGATAAGAATAAGGTGAACTTTATTTCTTTTATAGACAGGCCTTAAAATGATCTTTTACTAAATATTCTTTTGTTTTCTATTGGCTCAAATAGTGAAATTTTCTAAGTAAATTTTCCTGTTAGTTAACCTCATCTATGGAGAATTACAGATATATAATTGAAATAGGTGATCTTCACTTTATTTTTTAAACCCTTGTTCTTTTTAACAGGATAGTATTGATAAAAGTAGACTCAGAAATGAGTCAATTATGAAACAAATAATAATTTATTCATATTATCATTCATATTATCACTGATAATAAATTACTCATATTATCACTGATCAAAAATGAAAATAACTTCATTTTTACTTATGAATTCATAAGCCACAAACATTAATTTGCTGACATACACATTAATGCAAATCTCAGCATGCTGAATAATCTATTTCCAGACAGGAACATGTGGCAAATAAGCAGTACATTTCCTACAACACAACTAGACTCTAAAATCAACCTCTGAAACTCATAGAGGGAGTTGTTTAATAACATCTATTGAGCAAGACCTGTCATGGGAGTCTCCGGAGTGAATCATCTCATCCCATATTCTTTGTCAAAACCTTAAATGAATTAAGTGTTTGGCTCACTGATAAGTAGGATGCACCAAAATAGTTGAATGTGGTAATCAAAAATTTGTTAAACCTGTCACTGTACATCATTATCTGCTTCAAATCCAACACAGCACAATTAGCTTACAATAGTTACAGCTGAATCAAATCCATGTTAAGGTTGAGTGAATAATGTACACTCTTCAGTAAATTAAATTAGACTCCAAGTAGATGAACAGAATAAAGGATGCATGTGTGACTGGTATAAATAAGGTAAAACGTAGGATTTATAGAGTGCTAAACCTGTTTCCTGAAGCAATGTGGGCTAAATAGCCTTCATTACTGTCTCTTAACTAGCAGACATGTCATAGGTAGATCAAGGCCAGAGCCTAAAAATAAAAATCTACTTAATTCTGGACCCTGGCTTACGATTGATATGTTAAAAGCAAGTAGTCAAACGTGTAACCATCAATAGATACTAGACATTATATTCTTCTCATGGCTGAAGAAGTACTGAAATTTACAAGAGAGGAAGACTAACAAACCCCATTGTACCTTAAATGGTAGAGAAGAAGCCTTTGGGGGAAGAATATCCCATCACTCTCTCTTAGTGTGATTAGTATTTTTAGTAAAAACTTATGGTTACACTCGCAGCAAAAATTTTACTACAGGGTTTATGCAATGGTAGAAAATGATTTGAAATAATTGGTAGGGAGATGTTTATTTGCTAGGAAATTAAAATTATATGGGTGTGTTCATACTCATAAAAGGGTTTAGGTGAAAATATGTGTTGTAGGGGATGATTGGAATTGGCATAAATATTAAATTAAACCCAACAAATAGGCATTTGTGTTACTGATTTGTTTGGGAAGCTCAGAAATAAACACAGGACACTTGTGTAAATGCCAGATATAACTCAGTTACAACACTCCACAAGTCTGAAAATTTAATATCTTTTGATTCAGGAGTTATGTAAATTTTAAATTATAGCCATGGAATGTATAAACTTAGACTGCTTGGGACTAGAAATTTGATTAATTTGAAACTAAAGGTAAATCTTATAGTGGACTGGAATGTTCATATTTCCTACCAAGTTTACCTCCTCAATATCATCATATCTGAAAAATCAGATTAATAGTTACAATGTTTTCTGGTCAATATGTCATGAGAGAAAAAGATGCTTGCAGTCCTAATGAATATTTTATTTAATTTAAGTTAAAATAGATGGGTAATTTTGAGTTTCTAGAGACCAGACTGCTTACCTCTTTTTATATATTTTAGATAATATATTAATATTTGGTAAAATATTAACAAGTTTTTATTTCCTCCAGTTGCCTCCACTATCATTTTCTAGATTTCATATATCTCTGTCATTTCAGCATATTTTCATCACATGTCACACATTATAGGATTTTTCAGTGATTGTCTTTTCTGTTGGTCATTTCCTGTTGCCTAATAGCCAGCTTCATTAATCTCAAAGGTAATGTCTATAAATGTCTATAAATCTTGGTACAGAACTGACTCCTTCTCAGAAAACTTCCTGAAGATAGCTAACCTCACCCTTTTCGATTCTTGTTGCTTGCAACAATAACATGATGGCTCTTGGTAAGTGCCCTGGTGTTTTTCTGATTCATACTTTTGGCATGCTTTGGGGTCTTCAAGTATATCCATGGCCTACTGACTTTTGAAGAAATGTGTGACATTTAATTGTCATTTTTACCTATTGGTAAAACAATTTCTTTTCATTTTAACAGTTTATATAGAAGATAGACAGTATTACTGTTACTTGGAAAGTTGATTTATAACCTATCATACTCATATATAATTGTCTCCTATTTTCTTTGTTTATTTTGAGCATTTACCCTGGAAATTTGAAAGATAAACATATGTTTAAGAGAATACTATTACTTTAAGGTAATGAGTCCACATATACTTTTCTCTCTTCTATGACCACTTAAGATCTGCAATCTCATCTGACTTCTGTTGTCCACGGCCTACAGGTAAGTAGATGCTTGTTTCCCCAGAGGTTATTACCTTCGTTGGCATGCTTATGGTAGATATATTGGGAGTGTAGGGGGACCTTATGTCCAAAATGGACATAGTGGCTGCTAATTCTTTTTTCTCCTGCATAAAAATAAAATCAGTTCCTAATGTGAAAGCTATTCGGCACTTTCTAAAATACAGAATTTTTTTTAAAAGATCAAAGATTGTGTATTTGAGTGAACTACATATTTTTAGTTGTACTACTGACTCTGTGTGAACTAAGTATTATTTGGTGAGAGTCCTGGCCTTACCTGGATATTTCAAAAAGGTTTTAAAGATCTACATAATTGACACCATCATCATTTAAGTATCCCCTGTGTCTATGGAAGTATACAATATTATCTGGGTAGAGAGGGCAAAATAAATAGAAGATTGATCCTACAATGAGGAATTTACAATTTAATCAAGATGTACATGGATGAAATGAAAAGCCAATAGATAAAAATACATTTATACATTAGTTCCAGGTGGTATGGTTTAAAGTCAGGCTAAGTCTTTAACAGTTATAGAATACAAATATATACCTTCACAAAAGCACACATGCCTTCATCACATAAAACAAAGACACTCTAGGCCATTACACAGACCATGATAAATTGCAAGAAAGGAGAGGTGCTATAATAGTAAATTCAAGCCAGTCAGTTTTCCACAGTCTTTAGCACTGGAAAAATACCTATATTATGAGTGAGGCTGCACAAGCTCAACACAGACCCTCAGCTCTCAATACACGTTCAAAACTAGCACTTTGTTGTCATAGCAAGCCAGGGAATGGTTTGAGCAGTTTTAAGAGACAAAATCTAAGATGGTTCTGACTACCTCCAGTTTTATTTCCAATTACTTTTGTGTAAAATTTTTCGAAAACACAGTAAAATTGAAAAAATAAATTAAGTGAACACCTGTATCCCAATCACCAAAGAGTCCACAATTAGCATTTTTCTAGATTTGCTTTATTGTATATCTATTCACCTATCCATCCCTCTATGCATCCATCAATTCATCTATATTTTGAATGCATTTCAAAATAAATTGCAGACACCAGTATACTTCCCATCTAAATACTTCAGCATATATATTATTATTTGTTTAAAACTTTTCAGGTTAAATGTGGTGCTATGAAATGCACAAATCTTAACAGTACCATTAAATGAGTTTTGACAAATACATAACCTGTATTAACCTAAACCCCCATTTTTTAAAAGATACACTCTTAATACTTTGATATAGAATATCAAGAGGTAGAATATTACCATCACCCCAGAAATTTACCTCATGCTCCTCCCCAATTAATCCCCACTCCTCCCGGAGACTATCATTGTTTTTTACTTTTTCCACCAAACATTAGGCTATTGGCTCTAGAACGTCATAAAAATAGAACTATATAGTATGAACATTTTATTTAAGGCTTCTTTCACTCAGTATACTCTTGAGATTCATTCATGTTGTTGTATATAAGTAGCTTTTATTCTTTCCTTTTATCACTGAGTAGTATTCCATCGTATGAATATACCATAGTCTGTTTATTCATGTACCTATTTGCTGGACATTTGGTTTGCTTTCAGATTTGAGCCATTATGAATACGGTTTCTCAGAACATTCCTACACAAGCCTTTCTGTGGTCATACATTTTTATTTTTCTTGGAGTGAAATTGACAAATCATAGGATAGGTGTCAGTTTAGTGTTATAAGAAACTTCAAGGCTTTTTTCCAAAGTGCTAGTAATATTTTATACTCCCACGAACAATGAATGAGAGTTCCAGGCACCCTACATCCTCACCAACATTTGACATTGTTCAATTTTTTAAACAGAAATTTATACATTCAAGTGTATATGTAATTGTATCTTTGTGGTTTTAATTTGCACGGTCCAGTGACTGAACTAATCTGGGTCCAAACAGGGAATAGAAACCACACAGTGGATCAAACACAAGTTTAATATACAGAATTATCAAGCTATGATAAAAGAATAACTATAACAGATAAGAAAATGCTGTACATACCCGAGGACTGAGAGAGCATACCCAAGGAAGGACATACTTAGAAGGGGACTTCCTCCCCAAGGCTGAGGTTCAGACCTTGTTGGAGAAGTTACAGTTTAGCTCACTGGATGGTGAAAAATTCCCTGGTTTTTCCAGGCTAAAGCTTATCTGCAAAACTGGGCCAGCACAAAGCAGCCCTCTGGTGTGCTGCTGGGGACTAGTTCATTAGCAACTGGAACGCTGTTGTTCAGATGGGGTAGGAATCCTCCAGGTCCCAGGCTATACATGCTGAGACAGCATCAGCCAGGTGGGATCCTCTGGGTCTCAGAGGGGCCACGCCTGCAAGGGAAATCAGGTTGCTTGTGGCAGTAGGAGGTTTATGGGGTGCTGGTGTCTCTGTCTGCAGCAGAGCCGCTGCACAGCCACGCCGCCCACCCTCCTCGTAGTACCTGAAACTGCAAGAGAGACCCTTCTTCCCTGATGCTCCTCTAGCACCTTCTACTGAGAAAGCTTAACATTGTGCTTACTTTAAAGACGAAGGGCTTAAAGGAACCCTATTATCACAGGGCACAGATTGAAGGGGGAATTTCGAGCTGAGTGACAATATACTGATAACTGATACAATGAACAACGATTGTGCACACTTTTTATGTGATTTTATATATCGTCCTTTGTGAAGTATCTATTCTAACTTTTTGTTTTTCTTTCTTTTTTTTTTTTAAGAAAACCATTCTAAGCACCTTGATATTACTTCAGCTTTACCTGGATTCATTAAAAAGCCACAAAAGAGAAAGAAGCCCATCACATGAGTTCTTCTGCATTCTTTTATGTGGTTTTGATTCTTCCAAACATAGAATTGCTACAAGAAACACTGATATCTAATCTCTATCAGAAAACATTGCTTACTGTAAAAATGTTGTTGGAGAAGACTCAATATTATGGATAAAAAATAGTACAGATAAACATTAAAAAGGCAGCATGGCACAGGCGATAGAACTGACTTTGGAGCCAGATCACATATGTTAAAATACAGCTTCTCCACTGACTAACTGTGTGACTTCGGGTAATTTGCTTAAGATCACAGTGCCTCAGTCTCCTCTCCTGTAAGATAGGGATAATAACTCTACCTCATAGGGTCGTTGTAAGAAATAAGTTAGCATTTATAAAGTTCTTAGAAAACTTTCTGGCACATAGCAAGTCCCAGTGTTTAAATATATGTTTGTATATACTTTATACTTATACAAATTTATATTATTGATAATATATTGATATATAATAATCTATTATTAGTACATAATAATCTATCAATACATTATATTTCTATATAAAATTTTAAATGTAGGTTAGCTAGTGATAATACTAGTTAATATTAATTAGGCACTTTCCATGTACCAGGCACCAGAACTTTGCATGTATTATCTCATTGAGTTATCAAAAGCAAAACTTTTCTGATAAAGATATAATGGGAAAATGGAGTTTTAGATAGGCTAAATTGGTTTTTAGCCAAAATAGTGTATTCGGTTATAGTGTAAAGTCCACTCCCCATCTCACCTTCACCCTGGCCAATTCCACCAAGCAAATGAAGATGCTGGACAAAGTATAACCATATAAAAGAAAGGAAAATTTCCATACGTAAGAAAAAAAAGAGAGAACTCGAAGTTACAGAGGTGAGTAGAACTGAAACTGAAAGAAACCTGGGATTACTGAAGATGAGACACCCTTGTAAGACTGGATATTAATGCTTCACTATGTCAGGAGATGAACCCTCAGGCCTGTACACAGTGGAGAGTTGGATGCAAGCTTTCTGCATAAACCCAGGAACCACAGTGGGCTGTCAGTCCATGAAATAGGAATGAGGCAACTCCACTCACTGGCTATAGAAAATGGCAAAGAGGCTAAGCTGTTCACCAGGAGCCATGGTTGGAAGAAAGAATCTTGTACAAGAAATCAATCCCAAACCTACACCATCTGTGGATATTGGATCTGAACTTACAGTACTCAGATGGAAACCCCATGACATAAAACGGATAAAATGCATATTTCCCAGAAGAGGAAAATAAAACTTCTTCATAGGTGTGTCTCTACAACCCAGAGCAGGTTGAACAACTCTGGAGGAAGGCATGCTAAATCCATATTTGCAGGAAAAGTCATAACAACACAAGGAAACAAATCACTTTGAGACTTGACGGAAACAACCACCTGGAGAACCCAAATTTTAAGAAATGCAATAATGAAATAAAATTAAGGACACTGAAACAAGTATGTTAAAATAATCAGATACAAAAAAGAAAGGATTAAAATCATAAGGCAAGAATGAGACATATGGGAAAAAAAAACTAAGCTAAACTAAAAACAAACTGACTAAGGCAGATCCAAGAGTTTAAGTATTTACCCAAGGTCCTACATGATGCAAAGGACAGATTTAGCATTTGAGCTCTGGCACTCTAACCTCTAAGTACTGTGCTATTCTATCTCTCAAAATAGTATGAGAGTTTTATATAGGATGCACAAAGCCAAAATAGTAATACTATTTTTAATCTCTATATTTCCATCTCTTCTAAGATAAACAGAATTGTGGATAATTTTTATTTTGTGCTTTTTTTATTTTTCAAGTTTTAAAAATTAATATATATTATCATTAGAGAAAAAGTATTTTTTCTTTGCAATAACAATAATTTAAGATCAAAATAACAGTTTCTTTTCATCTTGCCTAGGACATAATTGTCTTAAATCTAGCAGTCATAGAAATTTGCCCAAGAATATAACTTGACTCTTTTTACAGCCCAATTGTCACAAAAACCTCAACTTGTGGAATCTCATATTTTTAAGAATTTATATTTCATTTATTTTTCTAGATAGTTTAAATTACAGACTAGACAAGACTCTCAGAGAACCAGGTGCTAGGTATCTTGGCCCCTATACGATAACTTTTATAGAAATTAACTTTGGAAATTTTTTACCAACTTTATATCAAGAGACATAAGAGGGCTTCCCTGGTGGCGCAGTGGTTAGGAATCCGCCTGCCAATGCAGGGGACATGGGTTCAAGCCCTGGTTTAGGAAGATCCCACATGCTGCAGAGTAGCTAGGCCCGTGCGCCACAACGACTGAGCCTGCGCTCTAGAGCCCGCACGCCTAGAGCCGGTGCTCCGCGACGAGAGACGCCACCGCAATGCGAGGCCCGCGCACGCACGGCAATGAAGAGCAGCCCCCGCTCACCGCAACTAAAAAAAGAAAGCCCATGCGCGGCAACAAAGACCCAACGCAGCCATAAATTAATTAATTAATTAATTAATTTTTAAAAAGAGAGACATAAGAAAATAATCTTACAAAGTATATTTCATTTGTATTCAGTTCAGCGTTCAGTTAATTATATTGCCTACTAGATTACATAATGTGTGTTTGTGTGGGTGTGTGTGTGTGTAGTATTAAATTTCACCCGACGGTGTTTTCCTTCATCACATTTTTTTCTTAAAATATATACTACACCTGTCTGAAATTGTGCTTTTTGCCCATTGAATGAACACTTCCTTTTCACCACCTGTGACGTTAAATTTCAAAGGTCAAAAGATGTCCTGACCTCAAAGATGATCTGAACCACCCTTTATGTCTAGAGGGGACAATACCTGAATTATTACAGATCTATGGTCACTTATTTTATTGAAGTTTGTTTTGATAGATGCAGAATACTGTGTACTTAGTCTTACAAATGGACACTCACCTAGGTTTAGAACTATCAGAGGAAAATTGCACCTGATGGAGTTAAACATGAAAGGAAGATTTTATTAGAGATTATTGCAATAGGGTTCAAGAGGACAGCAATAAGGGAGAGAGGAACTCATCTCCTCTGGAACAAAAGGCAGGAGAGGTTTTAAGTGCTGGCAAGAGCTAGTGAAAAGTTCTGGAGGACATTACCGGGCTGTGGTCAATCTGATTAGACCACCTGTGTTTGCTAATTGGCACTCATTGAAATTAGGCTCCTACCCTCCCACTGAGACTGGGAGATACAGGTGCTATCTTTCTTGAAGATGACATTTCAAAGGATGGTTCCCAGGTCCTTGAGAAAAACATTCCTGGGCTGTAAAACTGGCAAGAGGCTTGGACAAGATTTATATCTCAAAGGGACAGAGAAAGAACTCATAATTACAAATTTTCTAAAGTAAATGCTCTAAGTAAAAGAAGGTCAGGGGCCTATAGTTAGGACAAAACTTGTCTAAAGTATAGTCAAACTGAGGAAAACATTAGGCCATCTTGGTTAGTAGCCAATCTATAAGTAAATAAAGCTATATAATTTCACTGTATATTTAGATCCATAGAAGGAGACAGCTTAGTCTTTTTAACGATATGTTTTAATATATTTAAAGCATTTATTTCAATGATAATGCAGTATTTTGCACATGTGGTATTATCCCACCTTTCTCTGTATCTGTCCTCTCCTCTTCCCTAGTGATTTCCTCCTCCTTCTGTCACTGCTGAGATTTTGTGGGACCATGCTCAGTCATCCCTGCTCACATTTAGTCTCAGGCAGCCACAGAGATTTGGAGCTTCAGTTGTTCAAGCTACCTAAATTGACAATTTCATACCCAAGACACTCAGCATATACCTTACAAGGCTGTTGTGAGAAATGAGTGAGATAATGTATGTGAAAGCACATTGCACAGTCCCTTGAAAATAGCAGTTAAGAAATGCTTTTTAAGTGAGTCAATCCTTTATGCATTAGTTCACCTCTTCTTACTACCCCCTGCCACCTGTTCTCTTTCCCTTTCTTGTTTTTGTCTTCAGCCTCCTTTTCTCTCACCTTTGTGAGAATGTGCCACACCTGCTGACAACTGCATGCCCATCTCGGGTCCATGGCCCCAGCAGTAGCAATGCCTTCACTCTCCAAGTCTGCTCCTTGCCCCACTGCCTCTCTCATATACACACATCCCAGTTCTGGTTCTCTTCTACAGTTCTCTACAACTCAGCATTGAGAAAGGCAAGGCAGACCGGATATGAGGGCGGAATCATCCCTGGAATTCATAGGTTGTTAGAGGGGCAGCCAGATCCCTGGCGCATCCTACACCTGAACAAAGCCCCACAGAAACATCCCAGATATTATGATTCTGAAAAAGTGAAGAGAAGAAAAGTCAAAGGAGGACAGAAAATACGAGAGAAAAAAATGACAGTCAGAAAAGGTACAAAGGAAAGCAAGAAATAGAATGAGAATTAGTTTAAAAATAAAGGTAGCAGTTATTTGTTTTGTTTTGCTTTCAAGGACTCAAGGATTGGAAAGTCCCATCCTAAAAGGAGAGCAGAGAAGACAGTACTGGGTGACAGTTGTCCTGGGGAAGGATTGGAGGATGGACATTCTGGTGGGAAAAGACTATGAAGCACCTCTCAGTGAGACATCTGAATTTTCATTTTCTTCAGGCCGCTGCTTCTACACACACCCTCAAGGCAAAATAATTCATTCCTTGGTTTATTTAAAGTGAAGCCATTGAAAATATTTTATCTTGTCTAAATTCCTTCTCACTGTTTTCTGTCCTTCTATCTGTTCTTTTTAACTTGTCTCCCATTTCAGATGAACATCTGACTCAAATATTTTGGGGACTATTCCTTCAAACTTTCTTCACCCTTCATTCCTTTCCCTTTTCTTCAATTTCTCTTTCCATAATTAGCATCCTGTTTCTTCAGAAGTAATGCCCAGTACGTTCAGCAGAGTAAAGAATGTTTGTAAGTCTAATACATATAATAACTCTATTATAAATATTTGAGAAACTACTACTATTACCTTGAATAACATGTACTGTGAAAAATTTAATATATGTAAAAGAAAAATGATGGAATAAAAGGAATAAATGCTAAGTACCAGGGAACATTGTCACATTTCTTGTGCTCACTCTGCCATGACAACAACTTCAGGAACACTTTATGATGAAGGATGGACTGAATAATGGCCCAAATAAAATTTTAATTTTCTTTCATTTTAAGCTTATTGAGTACTTAGTATGCCTGGTCCTTAAAAAGGATAAAATAATGCTTTCCATTATTCACAAAAAAATTACATTTGTATGGATGCTATTGTGCAATTATTCCATAGATCTCTTCTGTGACACTCAGGAGTTTCAAATGTAGTAAATATAAAATGGGACTTTAAATGTTGATGAAGTCACTAAACAACAAGCATGGATGGTTTAGGAAGAATATTCATTACTGAGAAACAATGGAAATGTGTTTATGGAAGAATCGATCACAGAGTCAATACTGGCATTTTTCAGTGGAATTGGTGCATTTCTCCCATTAAACTTGTAATGACTCGGATCCAAAGCATATTTAATTCATGGATCACTGCTGTAATATTGTGTCAACATGTACTAAGGGAGTCTTCACTGTATGGATCACTGAAGTGATAGACTGTAATGGTCCCTTGTCTACCAAGTTAATGCATATTATCACAGAACACTAATACAGCCTATACTTTATAAGAAATAGCTAACAAACCCTTAACATTATCAGTAGGAGAATTAACAAAAAAACAGAATTAGTTGCTAAGACTTTTTAGAAAAAATATTTACAAAACATAAGTTTTCTCCAATTTCAATCTATGCTTCCATGATCATTTTTACATTGAATTTTTCCTAAACTCTATATTGTTAAAAGATATGTTCAGCTCTTCTGCTTTTTCTGGACACTTATATGGGTAATTTTCTTTGACCTTTTTAAGAGTAAAAAAGCTACGAATTTGGGGCTGAATAACTAGGAAGTGGAATATTCAGTAAATTAGACAACTCCAAGATAACCCTAGGTGGTAAACTGAGTTTGGTGCCCACCTCCCTCCCCCAGGCAATGGCAAGACATACTAGATTACATTTAGTCAAGAGTTTCTGCTGGCATATTAAAACTATTAACATAGGTTACTGAGAACCCTCCTTTTTATAAGAAAAGCAAAGATTCTATTTGATTTGTGTGTGGAGTATTTTAAATTCTCCATAGAATTAAGTTCAGACTATCCTCAATTCACAGTTATTCCAAGAAAAAAAATTACATCATTAAAATGCCAAACAATAACAGTAATAAAGAAATAGATGTACAAGATAATATACAAAAATCAACTCCTTACTTGTTTTCACTTCCTTCTCATCCACTTGTGTTTATAAGACAAAATCTAAAAAATAAATAAATCGTGGTAGACCCATGCAATGGAATATTATTCAGAAATAAAAAATGAACAAACAACTGATTCATAAAACAGCATGGATGGGTCTAAAGTGCATTTGTTTTAATGCATTTTTAAGTGAAAGAAGTCAGACACAAAAGGCTACATAGTACATGATTCCCTTCATATGACATTCTGGAAAAGGCAAGACTATAAGGATGGAAAACAGATTAGCGTTTGCTAGAGATTAGAGGTAGAAAGAGGGGTAGGGACAAAGTAGATCTGAAAAAGTGAAGAGAAGAAAAGTCAAAGGAGGACAGAAAATACGAGAGAAAAAAATGACAGTCAGAAAAGGTACAAAGGAAAGCAAGAAATAGAATGAGAATTAGTTTAAAAATAAAGGTAGCAGTTATTTGTTTTGTTTTGCTTTCAAGGACTCAAGGATTGGAAAGTCCCATCCTAAAAGGAGAGCAGAGAAGACAGTACTGGGTGACAGTTGTCCTGGGGAAGGATTGGAGGATGGACATTCTGGTGGGAAAAGACTATGAAGCACCTCTCAGTGAGACATCTGAATTTTCATTTTCTTCAGGCCGCTGCTTCTACACACACCCTCAAGGCAAAATAATTCATTCCTTGGTTTATTTAAAGTGAAGCCATTGAAAATATTTTATCTTGTCTAAATTCCTTCTCACTGTTTTCTGTCCTTCTATCTGTTCTTTTTAACTTGTCTCCCATTTCAGATGAACATCTGACTCAAATATTTTGGGGACTATTCCTTCAAACTTTCTTCACCCTTCATTCCTTTCCCTTTTCTTCAATTTCTCTTTCCATAATTAGCATCCTGTTTCTTCAGAAGTAATGCCCAGTACGTTCAGCAGAGTAAAGAATGTTTGTAAGTCTAATACATATAATAACTCTATTATAAATATTTGAGAAACTACTACTATTACCTTGAATAACATGTACTGTGAAAAATTTAATATATGTAAAAGAAAAATGATGGAATAAAAGGAATAAATGCTAAGTACCAGGGAACATTGTCACATTTCTTGTGCTCACTCTGCCATGACAACAACTTCAGGAACACTTTATGATGAAGGATGGACTGAATAATGGCCCAAATAAAATTTTAATTTTCTTTCATTTTAAGCTTATTGAGTACTTAGTATGCCTGGTCCTTAAAAAGGATAAAATAATGCTTTCCATTATTCACAAAAAAATTACATTTGTATGGATGCTATTGTGCAATTATTCCATAGATCTCTTCTGTGACACTCAGGAGTTTCAAATGTAGTAAATATAAAATGGGACTTTAAATGTTGATGAAGTCACTAAACAACAAGCATGGATGGTTTAGGAAGAATATTCATTACTGAGAAACAATGGAAATGTGTTTATGGAAGAATCGATCACAGAGTCAATACTGGCATTTTTCAGTGGAATTGGTGCATTTCTCCCATTAAACTTGTAATGACTCGGATCCAAAGCATATTTAATTCATGGATCACTGCTGTAATATTGTGTCAACATGTACTAAGGGAGTCTTCACTGTATGGATCACTGAAGTGATAGACTGTAATGGTCCCTTGTCTACCAAGTTAATGCATATTATCACAGAACACTAATACAGCCTATACTTTATAAGAAATAGCTAACAAACCCTTAACATTATCAGTAGGAGAATTAACAAAAAAACAGAATTAGTTGCTAAGACTTTTTAGAAAAAATATTTACAAAACATAAGTTTTCTCCAATTTCAATCTATGCTTCCATGATCATTTTTACATTGAATTTTTCCTAAACTCTATATTGTTAAAAGATATGTTCAGCTCTTCTGCTTTTTCTGGACACTTATATGGGTAATTTTCTTTGACCTTTTTAAGAGTAAAAAAGCTACGAATTTGGGGCTGAATAACTAGGAAGTGGAATATTCAGTAAATTAGACAACTCCAAGATAACCCTAGGTGGTAAACTGAGTTTGGTGCCCACCTCCCTCCCCCAGGCAATGGCAAGACATACTAGATTACATTTAGTCAAGAGTTTCTGCTGGCATATTAAAACTATTAACATAGGTTACTGAGAACCCTCCTTTTTATAAGAAAAGCAAAGATTCTATTTGATTTGTGTGTGGAGTATTTTAAATTCTCCATAGAATTAAGTTCAGACTATCCTCAATTCACAGTTATTCCAAGAAAAAAAATTACATCATTAAAATGCCAAACAATAACAGTAATAAAGAAATAGATGTACAAGATAATATACAAAAATCAACTCCTTACTTGTTTTCACTTCCTTCTCATCCACTTGTGTTTATAAGACAAAATCTAAAAAATAAATAAATCGTGGTAGACCCATGCAATGGAATATTATTCAGAAATAAAAAATGAACAAACAACTGATTCATAAAACAGCATGGATGGGTCTAAAGTGCATTTGTTTTAATGCATTTTTAAGTGAAAGAAGTCAGACACAAAAGGCTACATAGTACATGATTCCCTTCATATGACATTCTGGAAAAGGCAAGACTATAAGGATGGAAAACAGATTAGCGTTTGCTAGAGATTAGAGGTAGAAAGAGGGGTAGGGACAAAGTAGAGGCATGAGAAAAAATTTTGAGTGATGAAATGATTCTATACATTATTGTGGTGGTAGAAATATAGCTCTATGCATTTGCCAAAAAACAGAATCATTCAAAAAGTGTGATAAAAAATAGACAGACAGCATTTAACCAACTGATCAAGAGTAACATCACCAGTAATCCTTGATAATAATTTGCTGAGAAGTGATGGCCTCACTAAAAATTTATAACATCAATCTAATCATGAGAAAACATAAGACTAATCTAAATTAAGGAACAAAATAGTGATCAATACCCTTAAAAGTATCGAGATAATGAAAGGCAAGAAAAATCAGAGAAACTGTCATAGATTGGAGGAGCCTAAGGAGACATCACAATTAAAGGCAATACTGGATCCTGGATTGGACACTATGACGAAATAGAGACATTAGTAGATAAATGGTAAAAGCCAAGTAAAGTCTGTAGATTAGTAATCAGTATTGTACCAATGTTACTTTGCTAGTTTTTATTATTTCACCATGGTTATGTAAGATGTTAACATTATGGAAACAAAGAAACTGTGAAGGATGTACAGGAACTCTATGTGCCATCTTTGCAACCCTTCTGTAAGTCTAAGTTATTCAAAGATAAATGGTTTTAGAAATCTAATGAAAGTACCTGCTGCACTGAAGGGACTATGTTTATGTGTTCAAGTTGCCATGAGGCTAAGAGAAAACCAATAGACACAGAAACATTGCATTGATTTTATAAAATAAAATCTAAAAATCTAATGTGATTTGGATTAAATGCCATCTAACTCCATCTCTTCTCGTAAGATTTTAGAATGAGAACACATTTTCTGCTTTACGTTCCTAAAAGCAATGAGAGAAATCAACTGTAGTAGTTTATCACTATTGTTTTAATCTCAGCATTAACAGAGTATTGGCCAGTTGATATATATATAAAGCACAAGGCACAATCAACCCTTCTCAAATCATTACTCTCAAGGTCTAGTCCACGACTCCATTCCTGAAAAGAATCATGGATTCATAGAGTGCTTGAAATATAGGAAACCTCAGAGAGATTATTTGATTCAGAAGTTATCAACTGTCTGAGTTTGAACATTGTCTAAGATGTTTGACAACTGCCTCAGAGAAAAGAAGGTCACCTGAGTGTTACTCAACTCCCTGAAACCCTAGCCGCCTCCCCTTTTCAACCACTGCAACCAGATAACACATAAGTTTCTTTTGTTTTGTCTAATGGGACTCTACAGAAACTTTTTTAAAATAAAGAATTCTAAGGCTAAAAGAAAAATTTTAAACGACTGCTGTATGTCAACCTTTTAGTTTTTTGTTTTTTTGAAAAAAACAATGAGAGGGAAAGATGTGAAGTGACTTGCCCATGGTCTTACAGTGTTTTAATGATAAAGTCTAGAATCCAGACCTCTTAAATTCTAATGCACTATTTCTTTTTCTCCAGCTTGTATCCTAACTAAGTCCCTCCAAAAGTAGTAACTAAAACTTTTTGGAGCGATCTCCTTAAACTGAAAAGTGTTCCAGGGTCAATTGGGTAATGAAATGCTCAAGTATGATACCAATGTATAATGTAATTGTGATTATCTTCACCTGACTGCAGTGGTAATCAATGCATGATTTAAACATATAACACATACACACATATATACAGCTATACAGAGACATACCCACAAGAATGCTTAAGAGCTTCCCCCTCATATATGTGTGCACCTTGCTCCTTGTCCTAGCAAATGAAGAGTTGTGTCTGAGGAAGAAACGTGTTGCTCCTCCACAATCCTACTTCATGAAATCTTAAGTTCCCAATATTTCCTGTGCTGAAACCAACCAATATTTTAACAACAACAACGGATCTTGAAATTTCTGAAGCAAGTTTTTAATAATGAGAGAGAAAGGCAACCCCTGACAGTGACAGCCAGGTCTTGGTACAGCACTATTAGCCAGGCTGCAGTGTTACCACGAGCTGGACTAGCATTCCCAGCTAGTTCATGTTCTTCTCTTGTGGAACATCAACAATCTCACAGAACACCAATATGGGAGAAGGCCACTCTGAATCAGTGATTATGCCAGACAAAAATCAAGACTACTGAAAATCATGTCTGATCACAGACAGTCATATACATTTCCAACCATAAAAATGACCAAACATCTTTCTATCCTGGTTAATATGAGTGAATGCTACTTCTTTACCAAACATAGCTTTAGCCTTGCTTCATTCCTTTTGTTTTTTAGATAAGAATTGTTAAGAAACAGAGTTACCTCTACTTTCTAATGGCATCCAATACACAGCAAAGCCCTGCTTCCTCGAATCTTTCTAAAAAGCAACTAACAGAAGCTGAAATTCTGCAGGGAGTCCCCTCTAAAACCCTCTTACTGAGATATTCCATGGTTCCCCACGGAACATGTTCTCCCTCATTGCAACGAGTCAATAAACCCAACTTCGTTCAACTGCAGGTGTGTTCCTGATGGTCTTGGCTGAATGGCACTGACAAAAGCGCAAAAAGAAGAAATTTAATCACACACTTAGAATGACAAATAAGTGACTAGGGGCCATTTTGAGTGTCAGCCCTTTTCTCCTAACATCCTCTTCATTGCCACATGAGAAACAGTTTTAAAAAAACAGCTAACAAGAAGAAACTGTTCATCAAGTCAGGGTCTGTAGATTCTATGTCACCTCACAAGCAAGCTCTGGCCTCAGCTCTCTCTTTCTGGACCACTCTAGAGGCTGGATGCTGGTCCCACAGTGACTGTGCAAGACTGTGTTCAGGGAGGTTAAGCTGTTCAACTGAGCTGCTACTTGAGACTAACTTTTTGCTCAAATGTATATAGTATTACTGTTTTAATAAGGTTCATTCTGAAGAAAACCCTCACATAGTGTAAACATGAGTTGTTTACTTAGTAATTTTCACTTTGGGTAAAATTACAGTCCATATAGATGGACTATAGGGGAGAAAACAGATCAAAAACCAAAGGAAGATTTAATTTCCTTACATCTGGACAAGAGTTAGAATGGTAAATCCTTGTGTTGTGATAAGTATAGCTCTGTAATAATACACAGTATTTGCCTTTCTCTGACTTATTTCACCAGGCATAATATCCTCCAGGTTCATCCATGTTGTTGCAAATGACAACATTTCATTCCTTTTTTATGGCTGAGTAATATTCCTTTGCATATATATATATATATATATATATATATATATATATATATACCACATCTTCTTTATTCATTTACCTGTAGATGGACAGTTAGGTTGCTTTCATATTTTGGCTATTATAAATAATGCTGCTGTGAACATTGGGGTGCATATATCAATATCTTTTCAAATTGGCCTTTTTATTTTCTTCAGATATATATCCAGGAGTAGATATTGCTGGATCATATGGTAATTGTATTTTTAGCTTTCTGAGGAACTGCCATACAGTTTTCCAAGGTGGCTGCACCAACTTACATTCCCACCAACAGTTTACTAGGGTTTCCTTTTTTTCACATCCTCGCCAACATTGTTATTTATGGTCTTTTTAATGACAGCCATTCTGACCAGTGTGAGGTGATATCTTATTGTGGTTTTGACTTGCATTTCCCTAATGATTAGGGATGTTGAGCATCTTTTCATGTGCCTGTTGGCCATCTGTATGGCTTCTTTGGAAAAATATTTATTTAGGTCCTCTGCCCATTTTTAAACTGGTTAAAAAACCTGTTTGATATTGAGTTGTATGAGTTGCGTACATATTTTGGATATTAACCCCTTATCAGACATATCATTTGCAAATATTTATGTTATCACTTATATGTGGAATCTAAAAAAAAAGACAAACAGATGAATGTAACAAAACAGAAACAGACTCACAGATATAGAGAACAAACTAGTGGTTACTGGTGGGGGGACAGGTGGGGGGAGGGCAAGATAGAGGTAGCAGATTAAGAGGTACAAACTACATATATATAAAATAAATAAGATATAAGGATATATTGTATAGCACAAGGAATACAGCCAATATTTTATAATAACTTTAAATGGAGTATAATCTGTAAAAATATTGAATCACTATGTTGTACACCTAAAACTAATATAATGTGTAAATCAATTATACTTTTTTTTTTAAAAGAAGACCAGTTCTGTGGACAAATGATTTAAAACAGCAAACAAACTATCATACTGTAGGTAATATTTTTAGGAGAAAATAGAACAAATATTTTGTTCTATTCATAAGAATAGAACAGTTGTTTAACATGAATAGACTATTTGATGTCTATGCAATCACAAGACTTGACATGGAATATTAGTTTCCTCACAGACTGTTATTGCTTGTTGTGATCTTGAAGAATTTACTTAATCTGTCTAAGCTCAGGTTTTTCACCCCTAAAATGTAAGCTCCACTGGGGCAGAGGTTTTTTTTGTTTGTTTGTTTTCATTGGAGTATAATTGCTTTACAATGGTGTGTCAGTTTCTGCTTTATAACAAAGTGAATCAGTTATACATATACATATGTCCCCATATCTTTTCCCTCTTGCATCTCCCTCCCACCCTTCCTATCCCACCACTCTAGGTGGTCACAAAGCACTGAGCTGATCTCCCCATGCTATGCGGCTGCTTGCCACTAGCTATCTATTTTACATTTGGTAGTGTATATATGTCCATGCCACTCTCTTCATCCCAGCTTACCCTTCCCCCTCCCTGTGTCCTCAAGTCCATTCTCTAGGTTTTGCCTCTTTTGTTTATTGCTATTTACCTTGCACCTAGGGCAGTTACTGGATCACAGTAGATACTGAGACATACAATAGAGAGATTTTATAAAATTGTAGCATAGAATCTGGTAAATAGTAGATGTTTAATATATTTCTATTGTTAACGATGATGGTGGTGGTAGTATCATGATTTGGGGCATAAATTTAAAACAAAATATTAAAACACTACTATCAGTTATGTTGATGGAAACCTCTCAAACAGGAGGAGAGTTTGAATGAATCTCTGTTAGTTGTTGCTAGGCAAAGAGTAGTGCCTTTTAACTGATATATAGGCAAAAAGTGATCTCCACTTGGACATGGAAAGCTACAAGAAAGGAATTGCAAATATTTTATTCTGACATATATTTCAAAATTATTATCAAAATAATTTTTAATATTCTAAGATTTGTATAACATAAGATGTGAATAGGGAGAATTTTAAAGAAATATAACAAGATGTGCATGAACTTAAAATCTCCTACTAAATTAAAACATTATATTATTGATCACTGTCTAGCTTTTCTTTTCTAGACTCAAGAAAATAGTTAATGTTCTCCAAGTTTTTTATTAGGCATTTGATTTGGGGTAGCTTGCTATCTATGTCCACTCAAGTTTCATCCTAAGCAGTTTGGATTTTTCAGTTTTAGAGATGAGAGTGAAAATTTAACTGTGTATGATAGCAGAATATGCCACCCCCAAATGTGCCACTTTGGCAACAAGATTATTTTTAGCTAAAGGCAACAGAAAAGAAGCAGATACAAGAAAAGCTCTCTGCCCTCCCTCTATCTGCCTAAAAGCAGGACATAAATTTGCCAAGGTGTCCCCTTTCCCCCCTCTACCTGGAAGGACAAAAGTTAATCACCAGAGACAACTTTCAACCTTTATCAGCCCATTGGCATCAGAGGAATCTCCACAACAAACTTTACTAATTAGCCTTATCTTCCATTAGTTCCCCACATATTTGCTTTTCTACAATTTATCACTGCTAAAAAATCAGTCCTTGTCTTTTCACTTATCTGAAAATGTATTGTTCCTTTGCTAAGATGTTCTATCTATACACCCAAGGTCTAACTACCCCTTTGGGCTACTTATCTCTGGATACTCCCATGTGTAAGCACAATACACCTGCTAACAAACTTTGTTTTTCTCTTATTATCCTGTCTTTTGGAAGTCAAATTTTCAGGGCCCCAGCTGGAGAACCTAGAAAGGTAGTAGGGAAATTATTCTCCCCTACCACTGCTTTAGGAATAACCACCTACTGTTTGACCTCACATTTTTCAAACCAACTTAAGGAACTACAAACTATATAGAGGGTGAGTCCCCAAGGTAAGTGGCTGGCTAAATAAATATCTAAAATTGCCTGAGGTTATCACTACTTCAATGACAGTCTGATGCTTGGTCTCCTGGAACAAACTAAACTGTTCTCTGTTTTGATAACTTAGCCTTTTCTAACACTCTCTATTGATCGCTGGTAACATTTATTCACTTACTGGCAACCTTTGCAGAGGAACATTGCCAAATTCAATACGTAAAAGAAGCTGTGCTATACTACCGCCCCCTCCCTATAACTCCCTTATTCCAAATGTTCTTACCCACCCTTTCTATTGAATACTCTGAAGTATATAGTGCTCTACAAAGTAGAGGCAAACTTCTTCTCAATCTCTTGACTCATGAAAGTGATTTATTATTATGTATTAGGCATCAGGTAAATAATAAAAAATACGTCACCATCAAAACATTGTGTTCTTCTTTTCCATGTATATTTGCATTTGGAAGAGTGAGAAATTCCTTTTCCCATCTGTATTTAACTATTGGTTTGTTTTGATCCCCCAAAATTTAGGAGAGGTGAGAGAAATTAAATGAGAGAAAGAGATTTCAACATGAGTGGATGTAATATCTGCAAAGGTAGAAGCAAGCCATAGTAAGTTACTTAGAAATTCATTAATTCACTCTTTGAATGCTTAGATTAATTGCTTCAAAATTAGTGTTTGCCTCTGGAACATCTAGGTGGTGATAAACTTATTAAATGTCTTTTATCCTGACAAATCCTAAATTGCCAAATGTTGTTTTGTTTATGTGTGTAAATATATGCAAAGTAATTCAAACTTTACTTTGAAAGTCTTCAACTTTATTTATCACTAAAATTGCCTGTCAGCCCCAGAAGAGACAATGAGGTAATCTGTTAATGGGTAGAAGTGGAGTCCAGGGAGACATGATTAACCTGACTAAAGGCAATGGGGATTTCTTACATGTAGATCCACAGGTTAATGTTCACCTTTCATGATCCTCTAAATTATATCTTGCCTCCTAATCAGCTAGGCTTAAAATATTCTGTCTCGTTTAATACCGACAAGGTCCAATTTATTAATTTTCCCACATTAAACGTACAAGACCAAACATATCTTAGTAGATATGTAGACCATGTGCTATTAAATCAGTTATGTTATTTAACAGAATCTCAAAAAAAACTGTTGTCCCTTAATATCTTAGAGAAGCTGTGTTATGAACAAGCTGTGCTATGAACAGGCTCAGTAAACAATATGCCTCACATCTAATAGTAATACCTAAAATTTACTGAGTACTCTGTTCTAAGCACTTTATATGTATTAACTCATTTAATGCTTAAAGCAACCTTACAAGATACTACTATTTTTATGCTCACTTTGCAGATAAGGAAACTGAAGCATGGAAATCTTGGGTACCTTGCCCAAGGTCACACAAGTAATAAGTGGCAGAGCCATATTCATGTTTAAACCCAGGCAGACCAGTCCCACAGCTTGCATTCACAATGTTAGACTGCCTTTCTTATAGTAACAAGTATGTTCCCAATGTATGTAGATGCTGCTATGATGAATAAAGTATAAATAGTAGAAAAGTAGGTACTGATTCTTAGAAGCCAATAGATATTGAAACTGAGGGCTGATCTGATGAGGCCCTCCTAACCTAACCTGCCTTGCTTGCTTTTAGTCTCTTGCTTTTAGTAGATATTAAACTAAACTCCCACTAGTTTCCTTAAAGACAACACATCTGACTTTTGGGTCACTATAGTAATGGTTGCTTAAGTTTTTTTTCAGGAACATGGAGCTAGTTCTTGCCCAGTTTAGACCAGTTGAGACCATTGACCATTCAACTGGGTCCTCATGAGTGTCCCATGAATGACATTTTGACTTCAGAGGGCCAAAAACTCCACCCTCAGGACATGCTAAGGCTTCCATTTTCTGAACACACATTGTGTGAAGAGCCATGAAGCCTGACTATGCTTGCTCAGACCATCAATTACCTCTCTTTTCTTACCTCCGATATCCTTCTCCACACCTCAGATCACCCTGCCTCTTCATTCCATAAATATCCCTAAACCCTATCTTCAGGGAGGTGGATTTGAGATTTGTTCTCTGGTCTGCTCACTTGGCTGCCTCATGAATAAATCTTTTCTCTGCTGCAAACCTTGGCATCTTGGCATTTGGCTTGCTGCACATCAGGCAAAGTAACCTGGTTCAGTAACAATACCATCAGTATTACTACTTTTATGTTGTAGTTTCTTGAAATTGCTTTGGCCTTCAAAATGAGGCTTTTATCCTCGAAAGTCTGGAAACTGTGGGCCTAGCACAATTTATCATATTCAGTGAGCCTCTTCTTCATCTACAATAATAACCAGAGACTGAATTCTCCAGGAATAGCCAGTGGGATCTATTCTCTGGTTATCTCTGGAGAATGATTGAAGATCATCTTGGCTGGGAACAGGGAGAAAAATATGAAAGAGTGAGCTTCCAAAACAGAGAGCAAAGGGAGAAGCAGAGGTAGGGCAGATTAAACACCAGCGTAGAGGTCCGCATGGAAGCTTGAGCCAATGCCTGTACACCACGGGTCACCACCGAGGTGAGAATTGTGTCTCATCCACTGTAAGGCATCTATCCAACAGATGTGGAGTAAAGGCCTTTTGTCCACAGATGCTTTCAAAGTCTTGGATAATTTAGCATTCGTATATCCCACTAGAACAGTTAAAATCACAGTATAGTTACATGAGGGATAGGGCAGTGATGAAACTCACTCCTTATTATAATTACACAACTATAATATATACTATTACTTTCAATATATTTGAGGATTCTTGGAAGACAAACCTTTTTCTAGGGCAAAAAATAGCTGGGACAATTTTCTTATTCTGTTGAGTTTTTTTATTTCTACTTGCTATATCTCCTTCCTATTTTTCAGAAATATGGTAAAGATTATACCATAATTAATGGAAAAACAATTGCATGTGTGAAAACAAGAGTAAAGATTCTCCTACAATAAATGAAAAAATATGGTGGTTTTGAATTCTGACTTAGAGTATTCAGGACATGATTTTAATCACATCCCAGGCTTATAGACACTTGCATTATATTGCCATAATGCATGTTTAACACTGTAGAAAAAGTGTTGCTACCAAGCCAGCTATAAGAGTTTTCTACACAAGTACTAGCCACCATGACTAGCACTGTTCACATTCCATTTTTACCTTATGACATAGGCCAGAGTAACGGAACTGATGCACACGTTCTTCCTGCTTGTATCATTTCTTACATAATATTAAGGTCTCATAATTAAGTCCAATATTTGCCCACTAACTAGTCTATGAACTGAAAATGATATGAATGGCTAATCAGCCTAAAATGATCTGAGTACGCCCATTCGTTCCATTCCTGTTTGGCTTTCTTGCTGGCTGAGCTTTTGTGACCTTTTGAAAAATGGCTGCTTGATCTAAAAATGTGTTTTATTTCTAGGTAAGGGACTACATCAACTTCCATTTCTTATGGAATTCACAGCAAACAGTCCAGCATAGCAAGACATTTCTTACATTCTTATTTGCTTGTTCTTTCCCACCACAAATTTTAACACAACCAACATCCCAATCTCTACTTATATCTCGTGACCTCAGCAACTGGGTTTTCAATTTCCACAGATTTCCTTTTAGGGAGCATAGACATTTGCTGTAGAACAGTACATTTAGTTTTCCACTCGTGTAGCTTTGAAAGAAGAAAGTGTACCTATTTCTTGAGGCCTTCTCAGCTTAGTGAATTTGGCTCCATCTTCCCCAGTTTTTAGTTCTTCCATTAGTGTTAGAGGATGCTTCAGTGAAATGTACTTGTATTCCATATAATGGAGGTACCCTTACTCTCACTTTGATGTTGAGAATATTAAAACTGGATTTCCAGAATTGTAATTGTAAATTTTCCCAGAAAAATCAGAATCAAACTCATATTGTTATTGTTATATTAATTTAGCAGTAGATAATTTTTAAAGAAATATGTATATTATTACTAATTAATCTGGCAAAAACTATGATAATTTTAGCCCTGATAGAATCACTTGATTAGAATTACCCCAACTGAGGTGACTCTAATGATGATACCTGATGTGTCAAGATTCTTAGTTTTCAATGAAAGTTAGACTCAATAATACTTTTTTTTTTAATGGCAAAATAAACACATGTTCTCTGGAGGTCACAGGGCCACAACAGAATAGAAACATGGATCTAGGCCATTAGGAGATATAATGAAATTATTTCATTTTCCACTCGCATTCATTTTGAAAAAATAATTAAATTTTAAAATTTTAATTTATCAGTCTTTCTGTATCAAAGATGTAGCCATTAGATATTCCCCACACTATTTCTAAATGTGTTGATATTTGCTCAACTAGACATTTAAATTAAAATGAAATGTTTAAAATGTTTGTTTCCTGTGTGTACTGCTGGTCATGGAATCTCAAAGATAAAATAATAAAATACATCTGTATTAGTAAGCATTCTCCATTCTTATTATTAGTAAGTAAGTCTCTCAAAACAGAGATTTATTATGGGGAATTGGCTCATGCAATTATGGAGGCTGAGTAGTCTCACAGTCTACCATGTGCAAGCTGGAGACCCAGGAAAGCTGGTGGTGTAATTCGGTCTGAGTCCAAACACCTGAGAAATGAGTAGTCTCACAGTCTACCATGTGCAAGCTGGAGACCCAGGAAAGCTAGTAGTGTAATTCGGTCTGAGTCCAAACACCTGAGAAACAGGGGAGCCAATGATATAAATCCCAGTCTGAGGGCAAGAGAAGATGAGATGAGATATCCCAGCTCAACACAGACAGGAAAAAGGAGCAGATTCCTTCTTTTCTGCCTTTTGTTCTATTCAGACCCTCAATGGATTAGATGATGCCCGCAAAATTTGGGGAGCATAATCTACTTTACTGAGTCCACCAATTCAAATGCCAATCTCATCTGGAAACACCCTCACCAGTATACCCAGAAATAATATTTAATCCAGGCACCTCATGGCCAGTCAAGTAGATACACAGAATTAATCATCACAAATTTTATGTTATAAATGAGGAAACAGAACCTAACCAACTAGGCTTAATCTCTGAGAATGTTAGTGATGGCATTAAACGTAGATACTGGGCTTCTCAATCCTGATCCAGAGTTCTTTAATATGTCCCTATTTTTTTCTTTTTCTTTTTTTTTCTCTGAAATCTCCTATGGATGCTTGTCAATTTAGACATTTACTTTAAGTGAGAATTTGAGTTTTTAAAATAGGATGTTTCATCATGGAGCAAAAGGTAACAGTCAACCTCCAAATCCAAACTTCGGACATGGGATTGTAACAGAAAAAATACCATTTGTAGAGATGGGAAGATGAGACATAAAGAAAATAAACTATCCTCCCAAAACCCATACATTAGCAAATATCTAATGCCTAAAAGATACACTTCTTATGTACATTACAATTTAATATTCACAACGTATCTGTCCCAAGCTCTTCCTTAGTGTATGACCTGCTTCAAGTGCTACAAATATTCACCATCAGGTGCTTTTTCATTTTCTCTACCATATGTATCCACTCATCTGTAGTATGGCATCTGTGACCTAAGGATTTGTCTCAAAAGATAAGAGGGACTAACAATTTCTTTTAGTCAAAGATGTTTCAGGTAGTATACTAAACATTTAATATAGAATATTCTCACCACAATTTACAAGATAGGTATCATTTCCTTTTAAAAACAAGAAAAATGAACCCCACGTTATACAGATGACAGAATTCACTGTATATAACAGTAAAAATTTGAAAAATGTTTTCATGTTTAAAAAAATGAGTCAACTGTGGTAAGCCCATCTATAGTGATGACTATAAAAAAAGTGGAGCACAATAAAAAACATTTGAGCATGTTATTATTAAAAACAATACATGAAAGTGTATACAAGTTCTCACTTCAAATCTTTAGAAATTTACATAGGAAAAAGGACAGAAATTCAATGAAAATATATAAATAATTCATAGAATTAGAACAAGTAAATCCAAAAGGAGATGTATTAGAGTGGGCAAATAGGGCACATTTTTATTTTTTATATTTTCTGATTGATTTTTATAATGTAGATACATCACTTTCACACAGGTAAAAATTCTGTTCTATGAAGAACTAAAATGCACTAAAATTTAGATAATACCAAAGATAAAAGTATCTGAAAATAAATTTTATTGATTTTAGATATTTTTTTAAATTCTGAAATGTAGTATCATTTTGTCTCATACTTATTCATAATAATAGTTCCAATATTATATTAATACTTAATTTAAATTGTCTCAAATTCTATCTTGTAATTATTTAATTTTTTTTCCTGGTAATATTGCATAATAGGAATATATGGAATGATTGTTCCCATGTAAAATGCTACCCTAGAACCAAGGTCAAACTGCTGCCTGAAAATTTTTTAGATGCCTAGATTAGCCCTCACTTTCATTGTGATGAGGGTGAAAACATACTATTTTGGGATCTGTTCCTCCTTTATCCTTTACTTTTACATGCAGCTGCATAGTAAATGAGTTTTAAAAACAATTTCAACCAAAACCAGCCTTCTCTGTAATGAATAGGAATGAAAAATAGAAATACTGAAAGATATTGTCTGGCTTGCTTTTTTTTTTTCCTATTGGCACAGAAATAATTTGACTGCAAACCATCTCTTCTTCATAGCATGCATGACTGTTTTGTCCATTACTTTTCAATTGAAAAAAGAAAATGTTTAAAGATAGAAATAGGAAGGTGACTTTTGTTTGTAGATGAAAGTCTCCTTTGTGGCACTTGGGCTTAAAATCTTTGTAGTAAGAAAAATAGTTCAGTAATAGCTCAGGGGTTTGGGTTGTGGTAAAGAGAGAAAGAGAAAAAGAAAGGGAAGGAGAACCTCTGAGAGATGTTTAAGGCCAGAATCATGCATTATTGGCCACGTTTTCATTTGGTCCTTTTTGGACTGTGATGAGCAAGACCTGGAAACAATTTAAATGCCATATGATCAGGCATTTAAAGATAGGGTTCCTTAGCATAGCAGTGGGTCTAAGGATTAAACTTTAGGGTAGGTGACCAAAGAGAGAGATTGAAAAAAGACGGCAAACTAGTATAGACCATTGACTCCTACAAATCTTAAGCCATTTAGTCTAAATGGATTAATGTGGCTTCCTGTTAGCAGACTATCCCTCTTACAGATAATAATTATAATATCTGAACAAAATGTAAAAAAAATAATAACACATTGGAGAATGACCAAAAAAGGCAAAAACTAGAAGGGATTTGATTCTTGAAGAAAAAAAAATACACACGATAGAACTCACATTTATATTGCTTTTCCCCTGAGGATATTCTCAAGTCTGTATAGAGCTGGCAAATAGAACCCAAGCAAAAAGTTACAGCTTTTTTTTTTTTCACTTTATTTTATTTTACTTCGTCTTGTTTTGTTGCTTAAGGTGTCAAATAAAGTAATTGTGCCTACCAAAATGGTGAAAATTATGGGAAGAAATCCCATAAAGAAGGGATTCACAATGGAGGAAGACCCAAAATTATCATACATACTTCCCATATACTCTTGGCTGACCCATGAATGGCAAACACATAAGGAAGACTTGAAAAACCTTAGATGAAAACAAGAGTTAGAAGGCTGAAAGAACTGAGCAGAGATCTCAGGGATTTCCCACTGCATAAGAGTATGGAGTACAAATCCTTCCACGTCAGAGGGACTTGGTAAACACCTCAGGTCTTTGCCTTACGGCAAGGTGTTTACATAAAAACAAGCCTCCGTGAATTCAAAGTGATCGGGCAACTAGTTTAACTGTCTGATAGAACAAAAAGCAAGACTCTTCAGAGGACGAAAACAGAATCAACAATCTACAATAAATCAGAATTTCCAGGGGAAAAAAAAGGTTATTAAATAAGTAGAAAAGTATAACCAATTATCACATACACACACAAAAGCAGTCAATAGAAAAAGATACAATATGACTAAAATATTGGAATTAGCAGACAAGGAATTTAAAGTAGCTATTAGAATTAGGCTCAGTGTAGTAAAGCAAAAACTATCCTTACAATGAATAAAAAAAATAGGAAATCTTAGCATAGAAAATGGAAACTATCTTTAAAAGGACTAAATAAAAATTCTAAAATGGAAAATTACAATATATAATATGAAACTTTTCCTTGATGGACATACAAGCAGATTGGAGAGAAACGAGAATTGAACAGTAAAATTAAAGACAGATTAATAGAAATGACTTAATCTAAAGAACTGAAAAGCAAAAGACTGAACAATAAACATCAGGTTCTAAGGGACCTGTCTGGCAATATGCATCAGTCTAACATATATGAAGTAGAGTCTTAGAAGGAAAGAAAGGAGAGAAGTAGATTTTTAAAAATATATTCAGGGCTTCCCTGGTGGCGCAGTGGTTGCGCGTCCGCCTGCCGATGCAGGGGAACCGGGTTCGCGCCCCTGTCTGGGAGGATCCCACATGCCGCGGAGCGGCTGAGCCTGCGCGTCCAGAGCCTGTGCTCCGCAACGGGAGAGGCCACAACAGAGGGAGGCCCGCATACCACACGAAAAAAAAAAAAAAAAAAAAAATATATATATATATATATATATATATATATATTCAAAGAAATGGTCAAACATTTACTAAGTTTTGTTAAAGTATTAACCTGCAAATTCATAAACCTAAATTAAATCCAAACTGGGTTAATACAAAGAAAATCACACTTGGGTATATTATTGTCACACTCTTGAAAAACAAAATCTTGAAAGCAGACAGACATAAAGAGCTAAATAACACACAAAGGAATAAATATATGTATAAGAGCTGGCTCTCACCTGAAGCAGTAAAAGCCAGAAGACAAGGGAACTATATCTTTGATGTCCTATAAAATATAAGTCAATTCTGAATTCTCTTTTCCATAAAAAATATAATTCAAAAATTAAGGAGAAATAAAGTCATTTTCAGATATGTGAAAGTTGAGAGAATGTATCACCATCAAACATCAGATCTGTATTATTAAAAATTGGAAAAGGAAGTATACAGGCTAAAAGTAAATATACAAGATGAAATATAAATCTACAGAAAGAAACAGCACTGGAAATGATAAATATGTGAGTATATATAAAATCAAAATTCTCTCTTAATTTCTTTAAAGGACCTATGCCTGTTAAAAGCAAAAAAGTATAGCATTATATTGTTGGATTTATGGTGTATGTAAATATAAAATGTATTAAAACAATAACACAAAAGACAGGAGGATAATAAGGCACAATATTAATTCTAAGTAGACTGATAAATTAAGGATACATATATAATGCCTAGAGAGACCAGTAAAAATAACACAGAGGTATATAATTAAAGTTAATGGAAGAATCAAACTAGAATATTAAACTGGAATATTCAACTCATATTTTAAAAGGGCAGGAAAAAAGGAACAGAGAAATAAAAATGAGATGGGACAAATAGAAAACAAATGGCATAGTGATAGGCTTTATTCAAACTGAATTAATAATTAGGCTAAATGTAAATTACTAAACACCCCAATTAAAAGGGAGAGATTCTTAGATTTGATAGGGAAAGCAAAACCCAACTAAATGCTGCCCATAAAAAAAGCTTTTTAAATATGAAGAAATAGGTTAAAAGAAAAATATATGTTATTCAAACACTAATAATAAGAAAACTAAAGTGGGTATATTCATAAGCAAACTGTGAGTTCAAGACAAGGAATATTGCTAGAAATTAAGAGAACATTTTATAATGATAAATGAGTAAATTCATCAGGAAGACATAACAATCAAATGTATATATACATTAATAACATTAATAACAAAGGTTCAAAACACAAGAAACAAAAAACAAAAATTAAGAGAGACAAATCAACAGTCATAGCTGGAAGTTTAAACACATCTTTCTCAGAAATTGATAAAAAAAGTGCTAGACAAAAAAATAGAAAATTTATAGAATTTACAACATCAAACCACTTGTTCTAATTGACATTCATAGAACAAACATTTCATCCAACAAAGCAGAAAAAATCATCTTTAAAAATGCACATGAGATGTTCAGCAAGATTGGTCATATCTGACCAACAAGATAAATCTTAAATGGCAAGATATTCACATTTAGTTCACATCAAAATTCAATTAGAAATCAATAATAAAGTTAAGTTTAAAAATTAATAATAACCTAGATACCTAAAAAAGCTCCAAATATAAGAAAATTAAACAATCTAAACTATATTCTAAATTACATGGATCTAAGAAGAAACCACAAAGGCACTAGAATTATTTATGATTTAATGATAATTAATAATAAAAATACAGTATATCAAAATTCATAAAATGAAGTGCTTAGAAGGAAATTCATAGCTCTATAAACTTATACTAAAAAGGATGAAAAGACTAAATTAATGACAAATTATCACTTTAGGAAACTAGAAAAAGAAGAGCAAATTATACATAAGTAAATAGGCAAAAATAAATAATAAAAATAAGAACAGAAATTAAAGGAACAGAAAACAAAAATAGCTAGACTGGTCTAGAAATTAAGAGAGAAAAAACAAATTAACAAGTAAGGAATTAAAAGATGCCACTTCAGATACTAAAGATATAGAAATGATGACAAGCCAATTGTATGACAATAAACTCAATGTCATGGATTAAATGCGAAAAATGGAAGGAAAAAAAAACACAGCTCACCAAAACTAACACATGGAAATTGAAAATATGAATAGTCTTGTATCTATTAAAGACAATGAATTTTTAATCTAAAACCTCAATCCAGAAGATTTCAATGACCAATTCTATCAAATATTTCAGGAAGAAATTATGTCAATCTTATAGAAAATCCTTCAGAAAACAGAAAGTACACTCCCCAACTTATTTTCTGAGACCAGCATAACTCTGATGCCAAAACCTGGCAAAAATATTGCCACAAAAGAAAACCACAGACCAAAATCTCCATAAATATGGAAATAAATTCCTTAACAAGTTATTAAAAAATAGAATTTAGCAATACATAAAAAAATACATCAAGGTTTATCCCAGGAATAAATGGTCAGCTTTATATTTGAATATAAATGTAATCCACCATATTAAAAAAATACAGAGAAGAAAATCACATAATCATTCCCACTTCAAATAAAGCACTTGATTTTATTAAAAAGGAACTGAGAAATCTAAGAAGAGAAGGGAGCATTCATTACTGATATACGAAATACATAAAAAACCTACAGTTAATATCATACATAATTTTAATATGAAATATTGAATGCTTTCTCTCTAAGACTGGGAGCAAGGAACATATGGTTATTTTCTATTTCTTTTCAGCATTATTATGATACACCTAGCTAATACAAATGCAATTTTAAAAGACATGAAGATTGTAAATGAAGAAATAAAAGTTTCTATATTTGATGAGGGCATAAACACTTATGCCCCCAAAGTCCTAAGGAACACAAAGGAACTGTCCCCAAACACAAAGGAACTGTATTGGTTTTCTAGGGCTGCCCTAACAAAATATCACAGTCTCAGTTGCATATATAATAGAAATTTATTTTCTTGAAGTTCTGGAGGCTAGAAGTCAAACACAAGGTCTGGGCAGGTTTGGTTTCCTCTAAGGCCTCTCTCCTTGGCTTGTAGATGGAGAACATCTCACAATGTGTGTGCATACCTAGTGTCTCTTTGTGTATCCAAATTTCCTATTCTTACAAGGACACCAGTCAAATTGGATTAGGGCCTACTGTAAAGGCCTCATTTTAACTTAGTCACCCTTTTCAAGACCTTATCTCCAAATACACTCATTCTGAGGTACTGAGGGTTATGCTTCAACATAATTTTGAGAGAACATAATTCAGCAGATAATCAGAACTAATAAGTGAATTTACCAATTTTGAAGGGTATGATCAATGATATTTCAATACATTAGCAGCAGAAACAAATAGAAAATAAAAAATTTTTTAAAAGACAAAAAATTTCATTTATAACAGCATTAAAACCAGAAAATATGTATATAAAAATTAACAAAAGATATGCAATATGATACTGAAAAAAATGAACTGCTTATACACACAACATGGATGAATCTTAAAAACATTATGGTGAGTGGAAGAAGCCAGACATAAAAGAGTATATACTGTATTATTCTATTTATATGAAGTTCAAGAGGAGGAAAAACTACTCCATAGTAATAAAGACCAGAACCATGTTTACCTATTTGACTCTGGATTCTCTTGAAGGAAGATGAGGGAGTTTTCTGAAGTGAAGTATATGTTCTGTATCTTGACTGTGTGGTGATTAGACAGATATTCATTTATCAAAACTCAATGAATTATACACTTAGGATCTGTTCATTCACTATATGTAAATTTTACTTCAATTGTGTGTGTGTGTAAAACTGGAGTACATATAATACCAATTTCCAGGGAGTGACATATAATACCAATTTTTGTATACTACAAAAACTATGAGAATTAGCTTTGAAATCAAAGAGAACTGTAATCCCAGGTCTGCCACCTCCCACTTTGTAGCACTGGATGATCTACAAAACTTGTCTGGCCCTGTGCTCTCCAGGCAGAAAACTGGAGTGATCACAATATCCATCGCACAGAGTTATCCTGAAGATTAAATAATATAATGTATGGAACGGTTTAGAACAGTGACTAGCATATAATATGTGCTCAAGAGTAGTAAAAATTGTTATGATTAAGATGCAGAAGATTGTTTTTAAAAAGGGAAATAGTGGTTTCTCCCTTATACTGAATTGTCTTCTAATTGTCTTCTAATGCACGATATCCACAAGCAAAGAGACTGAGAGATGGATGAAGGATAAAAGAAAAACAGATTGGAGAAGCTGCTGCAATTAAGGCAGAGTGCTAACATTAGCATAATCAAAGGAGACTGAGGGATTCAGTGACATTTCTTAGGGATATTGTGAGGATTAAATGAGGTGTGACATGAAAAATTACTTGGCTGGTGTCTGGATTGAGTAAATCCTCAATAAGTTTTCAAAATGAATTTATTTGTATTCATACTTAACTTTTTACAAAACGCAGATACTGATAAACATAACAAAGCTTTTTATAAAAGCTTTATTTTATTCAGAAAATATACCATATAAAGTATTCCCTCTGAAGCCCGCGCGCCTAAAGCCCGTGCTCCGTAACAAGAGAAGCCACCACAATGAGAAGCCCGCGCACCGCAAAGAAGACCCAATGCAGCCAAAAATAGATAAATAAATAAATTTATAATAAATAAATAAATAAACTATTCCCTAATAGTTCATCCCAATTACCTGCTATTCATGTTTTCACAGGAGGTATTTGGAGCAGATTATAAAAATTACTTATGTGGTGGCCTTAAAAATTTATCCTTTGATATAAATCCATATATCTGAGTGAAAGATGTTTTACTTTAATAGTTACTCATCTATAGTTATTCCATTTCAGTTTTCCCCCCAATCAAAGCATTTTAATCATCCCTGTTGCTTCTGCAATCTATTATCCTTTGTTTAGTTCTAAAGGTTCATGACACTGTTCAGATCTCAGCCAGTTTCGATTAGCTTTTGAATTTTTAAACCACTGAAAACTTTGTCAAATAGTTATACTGAATAGCTACTGAAGGACTTAGTATATAATTCAGTCTGTTCAGAAATTCTCCTCTTAATCATGCTGCTTATCATAAGTTATTTTGAGTATGTGATTTTGACATAATTCCTTTTATTTCCCCTTCAATAAAATAATTAAACAGTTTTCTATTCTATTTTTGGCCAACTTATGATCATTTATAAAATAAATTTGTATGCTCTGAATTATTAGTATTCACATTTTTTAGTAATTGGGTTTTTATTTAAAAAAAAAAAAAAACCTCTTCAATATTGATCTATTTCAATAGTCAACAGAGCCTTTTCAAACCAAGGGTCAGGGAAGAGTCAAGTGGGGATGATTCTTTCTCAAGTGGAAATATTAAAAATCAGTTATCACTTTTACTGCTCATCCACAGACCTCTTAAATAGCAACAGTGAAAAAAATTAAAACTATCTTGTCTTCTCTATCATAGAATAATTTGAGAAAAGTAGGTAGAAAAAGAAATTCTGGAAAGATCTGTCAAAAACCACATATAATTCCTCAATACTACTTTCCATTAAAATTAAACCAACTAACTTTAGGGTTTAGAAACATATTCCATGAGCAGATAAGGATAAGGTATGATATAATTCATACAACCATATTAATAAAGAGAGATTTCTTGGGACACCAATCACCATTTTATTCCTAACAGTCTTGAAAAAAAGAGACAACAATCCCAAAATGGAGTCCTCGTGCTAAGCCCACATCACCAGACCAAGGCTTAATACCTAACTTAATTGCAGTTATGACCTCCCCCAGGAATGTAGACTTAACCTGTCAGTCTGGAATTTTCTGGTCAGCACCAGTGAGGTAATCTGCCACATAGGCCCTTTTCCATCAACCAAAGGAAAATGAGGTCATCTGCTCTCTCCTTTTCCCTCCGCCACCTGCCTTTAACAACCTTCCATACTGTACACCTCCTTGGAGCTCCTCTCTACTTGCTAGATGGGATGTTGAGTCATGACTCATTCAATAAAGCCAATCAGGTCTTTGAAACTCACTTAGTTGAATTTTTGTTACTTAACAGTGTGATTATACCCCCTAAAATCATTTTTACATTAATATACTTAAGAATTTTCTTTTTAAAAAAATGTTTGAGATATGTTAACTTTTATAAGCAAATGTAAAATTTAGCTCAGACCTGGAATGAAATTCCACACATTCCATTTTAATATAACTCAAATTAATTACAAATTTCTTTAAGGTTTCATTCATCATTGCTAGTCTTTTTCTTCCATATGCATATAGATAGATAGAGAGAGAGATAGATAGATACTAAACTTTTCTTAGTATGTGGCAAAGGATCAGCAAGACAAAGCTGTTCTTTTTATAAAATACCTTAATTCAACTGTTTTTATGAGTATTATTAAAGCTCAGAATTCTTACATATCGACTGAAAGAAAAAAAAACACTATGTAAAAGCTGTGAGTCGAGTTTATCCAGTGTCTTACTGAGGACTATAGCCTGGGAGACAGCCTCTCAGAGAGCTCTGAGAAACTGTTCCAAAGAGGTAAGGGGAGAGGGCAGCACATATGTGATTCTGGCAGAGGGAGTACACGTAACCAAGCACACATATCAATAGAAAGTTGCTACTTGTCACAAGGAACAGATATCTTAGTTAGTGGTTTTAGAACTTTTCCAAGTATGGGAAGATAGAAGAATCCAGGTTTATAAAATTTTTCTCCTGAAAATATCTAACGAACTGAGGGCCTGTTCTGCCAGTTCTTCTCAGAGTGCCTCATTCCTGATCTCTGCCCTGAACTCCTTTCAGGGTATGTTGAAGTTAAGTGGCTGCAGTGGCTAAGGACTCAATCGTTGTAGAGTCAGATGGTGAGTGACATTCTTTAGTTGGCAGACATAAAAAGACAATATAATGGTGAGTTAAAAAGAAAAATCTGACTAACTTCTGTCCTTCTTTGTGGCTAATGTTTTTTGTTCTAGTTTGTTTTAGTCTACACTGGGTGTTCTAAGAAAGAATAATATTCATGCACTTCCTTTCCATGGCCCCTTCTTAAGTAGGAGAGGTCATCATTGTGCCTCTAAAGTAAAATAATTTTTTAAAGATAAAATTATGGCTCTCATACAAATACAAAACTAATGCTTGTCAAATGCTATATTTAACTCCTTAGTGAGGGTACTAGTAACATATTAAAACTCTTAAAATTGTCATATATAGGCAATCAGGAATTCTGAAATGAATTTACAAATAGATGCAAAACTGGTCACTACCTATAGGGCAATAATCAATTACATTCAACCTGACACATTTCATTTGTATTTCTGTGGGCAAAAATTACTTGTATTATTATCAGTTTTCTGAAAATAGCTATGTAAAATAGCTCAAAGAAAACAAAAGGTAAAGAAAGCCGAGAGGGTTGCACTAAGTAGAAGAATTACTAATCTTGTTTGACCATTTCAAAGTCCTTCACTATTTTTTTCTGACACTAAAATGTCCTTAAAAGTCTCCTTAAAAGTCTTATTAAGCTCCTTAAAGTTGTGTTCTAATTAGAGCTGAAATAAATAGCCTTAGTTTTCAAGACTATAGGTAGTGATAGGATGGCATTTTATGTCTCACACAGAATTTATAGAGTATACTGGAAAAAGGAAGTAGTTTCCTATATGTGAGAGAGAGAACAAGATTTGGGGAGTTTCCACAAAGGGTAGAAACAAGTGTTCTAAGGGGAAAAGGTAATGAGTGTTGATGGAGTGGGAAAGTTATGAAAGCAGAGACCAAAGAGGTATGGTTGGGTCTGTGTCAGCAGGCAGCACGGCTGTGAGGGACAGCGCTAACTCGTGCAGAGCAGCTGAGCCCAACATGGAGTTGCATGTTCTATCTGATGCAGTGGTATGGACTGCAACTCCCACAGACTAGGAATGAGACCTACTCCTAGCTTTCCGGATCCATGTAATCCCAGAGTTCTTGACTAGAGGAAGGTATCTTAAAAGCCTAAATTTCTATTCTAACCCCAGGACTCAGGACTCACAGCTGGCTTCATTTGACTTAAAAAGTAGAGTAATGTGACATTTTTGAAACTCAAATATAGTATAATAAATCCCTTCTCACTATAGTATTAAGCCTTTGGTTAGTGGCATTACAAGAAAGGATTATTTGTTCTGCGGTTACTTTTACTTTCAAGGCTGATTTAGCACAGATTTCTTACTTTGGGAAAATAAAGATAGAAAGTACAATATTAAAACACATAATTATATTGCAGAGTATGTATAATAAACTGTTCCCTAAAAACCTTGTAATTTTAGGATTTTTTTCTAATTATTTCAAGATCAGAGATTAGTAGTCTGTTAAGGAAATTTAATAATGGATGTGAATAAATGAGCTTTTCCTACCAGTCTATGAAATTTTCATCATTCATAGCTTCACTGAAAGAGAACATATTTCTAGAAAAGCCAACATGTTTCTTTTATAGATATTTCAGAAAACAAGATGAGTTATCAGAATAATATTATCCCCTTAAATAGATAAAACATCATTTATATCTATACACACACTAAGTGGTTGATTCATACACCCATTCAATAAATATTTATCCACTGATTTCTAGGTGTCAGACAGTGTGCTGGGAACACAGCAATAGACTAAACAGGCAAAGTCCCTGCTCTCATAGAGCTAGTATTTCAGTGAGGAGAAAAAAATGGAAATAAATGGAGAAAAAGTAAGTATACAAAGAGGATGTAAGTATCAAGCAATGGAGAAAAAAATTTATTGAAGTGGTCAGGGGAGGATTTTAGTGAAAAAGTCACAATTGAGCAAAATTCTAAAATTGTGGAAACAGAGATATATGCAGATTGCTAGGCAAAGAGATCTGCAGAAGAGAGATTAAAAAAAAAAAAAACAAACTAGGAACAAAAACAACATATACCCTGAGGATGGAACATGAAGCATGACTAGAATGTTTAGGAACAGGAAAGAGGTAAGTATGGCTGGAGCCCACTGAGAGGAGAGAGCTGTAGGGAATGTTAAAGAGGTCACATATGGGATCACACTGTGAAAGTTACTGTAAGAAGTCTGAGTGAAATGGAAAGCCACCTCCTGTAACATGTGATGACAGCAGCTTAATTCCAAGACTGCTAGACATCTACACAAGCATAATGTCCATACGAAGCACATACAAAATTTGGTGGTTATAAAATATTAACTTGCAGCATTAAATTTGCAAATTATTAAATTGCACTATATGTTCAGTTGCTGTAACTGAGACCTAAGTATCAGTGATGAGAGCAAGGTAAATATGTATCTCTCTCTTGCATAAAAGTCTAGGCATAAGCAAACCAAGGCTGGCAAGACACTTTCTAGGATCAGGGACCCAAGTTCTTACTAATTTCTTTTCTATCTTTAGGATTTTGCCGTTATCAGTGTGTTCCAAAATGAAGCATGACCACACCACTACTCTCATGAGTAGGAAAGAGGAAAGGAAAATGTAAGGTTATACCTTTCCTATAAAGGTGTGACCAGGCAGTTGAACACATCATTTCTTCCCCTAACCGCACTGGAGATTATTTAGTCACACAGTTACCCAAAACTGAAAGGGAGTCTGGGATATGTAGTCTTTATTCTGGGTGAACACATGCCAAGTTAAAATTAGGAGTTCTACTATTAGGTAAGAAAAGGATAAAGAATATTAAGAACAATTAGTTGTCTCTGGTTTAAGATTAAAATACATCCTTGTAGCCTATCTTATATCCAATATAATTTAATTTTAAAATGCATTAAACATCCTTTAAAAGTCTGGCATAAAGGAAAGTGCACCTGACAAAAGGACAAAGGATGTTAGTATTCAATACTATCACAAATCTACCAAGAATTAGCTGTGCAACCTTCTCTTACAGTCAGTATGTCATCTGTAGTACTGGATAGCACCTAAACAAAATATTCTCCCCAAAATATTAGAAAAGTCACTATTATCAAGTGCATAATTATTCTAAAATACTGAAACTTGCACAATGATATAAAAATTCAAGGGTAGAAATATCTGGCCTCCAGCCCAAGGAACACCAGATGCGTCTCTTAAAAGCCAATAAAGTATGGGAGAAAATATTTGCAAAAGAAGCAACTGACAAGGCATTTATCTCCAAAATATGCAAACAGATCATGCAGCTCAGTAACAAAAATACAAACAACCCAGTCAAAAAATGGACGGAAGACCTAAATAGACATTTCTCCATAGAAGACATACAGATGGCCAAGAGGCACATGAAAAGCTGCTCAACATCACTAATTCTTAGAGAAATGCACATTAAAACTACAATGAGGTATCACCTTACACCGGTCAGAATGGCCATCATCAAAAAATCTACAAATGGGAGGAGCTTCAAGATGGTGGAAGAGAAAGACGTGGAGATCACCTTCCTCCCCACAAATACATCAGAAATACATCTACATGTGGAACAACCCCTACAGAACACCTACTGAACGCTGGCAGAAGACCTCAGACCTCCCAAAAGGCAAGAAACTTCCCACATACCTGGGTAGGGCAAAAGAAAAAAGAAAAACAGAGACAAAAGAATAGAGACAGGACCTGCACCAGTGGG
>NC_041214.2:106734443-106738688 GCF_002837175.3 Physeter macrocephalus | reverse complement strand
GGGCAAAAGAAAAAAGAAATACAGAGACAAAAGAATAGAGACAGGACCTGCACCAGTGGGAGGGAGCTGTGAAGGAGGAAAGGTTTCCACACAAGAAGCCTCTTTGCGGGCGGAGACTGTGGGTGGCAGAGGGGGGAAGATTCGGAGCCTCGGAGGAGAGCGCAGCAACAGGGGCGCAGAGGGCAAAGCGGAGAGTTTCCCGCACAGAGGATCGGTGCTGACCAGCACTCACCAGCCCGAGAGGCTTGTCTGTTCACCCGCCGGGGCGGGCGGGGGTGGCGGCTGAGGCTCGGGCTTCGGTCGGATCGCAGGGAGAGGACTGGGGTTGGCTGCGTGAACACAGCCTTAAGAGGTTAGTGCACCACAGCTAGCCGAGAGGGAGTCCGGGAAAAAGTCTGGAGCTGCCGAAGAGGCAAGAGACTTTTTCTTCCCTCTTTGTTTCATGGTGCGCGAGGAGAGGGTATTAAGAGCGCTGCTTAAAGGAGCTCCCGCAGCTATCAGCGCGGACCTCAGAGACGGGCATGAGATGCTAAGGCCGCTGCTGCAGCCACCAAGAAACCTGTGTGCGAGCACAGGTCACTATACACACCTCCCCTCCCAGGAGCCTGTGCAGCCCGCCACTGCCAGGGTCCCGAGATCCAGGGACAACTTCCCCAGGAGAACGCACGGTACGCCTCAGGCTGCTACAACCTCACGCCGGCCTCTGCCGCTGCAGGCTCGCCCCACATCCGTACCCCTCCCTCCCCCCAGCCTGAGTGAGCCGAGCCCCCTAATCAGCTGCTACTATTTAACCCCGTCCTGTCTGAGCAGGAACAGATGCCCTCAGGCGACCTACACACAAAGTGGGGCCAAATCCCAAGCTGAAACCGGGAGCTCTGCGAACAAAGTAGACAAAGGGAAATCTCTCCCAGCAGCCTCAGGAGCAGTGGATTAAATCTCCACAATCAACTTGATGTACCCTGCACCTGTGGAGTACCTGAATAGACAACGAATCATCCCAAATTGAGGCAGTGGACTTTGGGAGCAACGATATATACATACTTTTCCCTTTTTCTCTATTTCCATGTGGATGACAGTGTCTTGGTGGATGATAGCATCTTGGTGCTCGAACCAGGCGTCAGGGCTGTGCCACTGAAGTGGGAAGGCCAAGTTCAGGACATTGGTCCACCAGAGACCTCCCAGCTCCATGTAATATCAAATGGCGAAAATCTCCCAGAGATCTCCATCTCAACGCCAAGACCCAGCTCCACTCAACGACTAGCAAGCTACAGTGCTGGACACCCCATGCCAAACAACTAGCAAGACAGGAACACAAACCCACCTATTAGCAGAGAGGCTGCCTAAAATCATAATAAGGTCACAGACACCCCAAAACACACCACTGGACACAGACCTTCCCACCAGAAAGACAAGATCTAGCCTCATCCACCAGAACACAGGCACTATTCCCCTCCACCAGGAAGCCTACACAACCCACTGAACCAACCTTAGTCACTGGGGACAGACACCAAAAACAACAGGGACTACAAACCTGCAGCCTGCGAAAACAAGACCCCAAACACAGTAGGTTAAGCAAAATGAGGAGGTAGAGAAACACAGAGCAGATGAAGAAGCAAGGTAAACACGCACCAGACCAAACAAATGAAGAGGAAGTAGGCAGTCTACCTGAAAAAGAATTCAGAATAATGAGAGTAAAGATGATCCAAAATCTTGGAAATAGAATGGAGAAAATACAAGAAACGTTTAACAAGAACCTAGAAGAACTGAAGAGCAAACAAACAATGATGAACAACACAATAAACGAAATTAGAATTTCTCTAGAAAGAATCAGTAGCAGAATAACTGAGGCAGAAGAACAGATAAGTGACCTGGAAGATAAAATAGTGGAAATAACTACCACAGAGCAGAATAAAGAAAAAAGAATGAAAAGAATTGAGGACAGTCTCAGAGACCTCTGGGACAACATTAAACGCACCAACATTCAAATTATAAGGGGCCCAGAAGAAGAGAGAAAGAAAGGGACTGAGAAAATATTTGAAGAGATTATAGCTGAAAACTTCCCTAATATGAGAAAGGAAATAGTCAGTCAAGACCAGGAAGCACATAGAGTCCCATACAGGATAAATCCAAGAAGAAACACAGCAAGACACATACTAATCAAACTATCAGAAATTAAATACAAAGAAAAAATATTAAAAGCAGCAAGGGAAAAACAACAAATAAAATACAAGGGAATCCCCATAAGGTTAACAGCTGATCTGTCAGCAGAAACTCTGCAAGCCTGAAGGGAGTGGCAGGACATATTTAAAGTGATGAAAGGGAAAGACCTAAAACCAAGATTACTCTACCTGGCAAAGACCTCATTCAGATTCAACAGAGAAATTAAAACCTTTATAGAAAAGCAAAAGCTAAGAGAATTCAGCACCACCAAACCAGCTTTATAACAAATGATAAAGAAACTTCTCTAGGCAGGAAACACAAGAGAAGGAAGAGACCTAAAATAACAAACCCAAAACAATTAAGAAAACGGAATTAGGAACATACATATGGATAATTACCTTAAATGTAAATGAATTAAATGCTCCCACCAAAAGACATAGACTGGCTGAATGGATACAAAAACAAGACCCGTATATATGCTGTCTACAAGAGACCCACTTCAGACCTAAGGACACATACAGACTGAAAGTGAGGGGATGGAAAAAGATATTCCATGCAAAGGGAAATCAAAAGAAAGCTGGAGTAGCAATTCCCATATCAGACAAAATAGACTTTAAGATAAAGACTATTACAAGAGACAAAGAAGGACACTCCATAATGATCAAGGGATCAATGCAAAAGAAGATATAACAATTGTAAATATTTATGCACCCAACATAGGAACACCTCAATACATAAGGCAAATGCTAACAGCCATAAAATGGGAAATCAATAGTAACACAGTCATAGTAGGGGACTTTAACACCCCACTTTCACCAATGGACAGATCATCCAAAATGAAAATAAATAAGGAAACACAAACTTTAAATGACACATTAAACAAGATGGGCTTAATTGATATTTATAGGACATTCCATCCAAAAACAACAGAACACACTTTCTTCTCAAGTGCTCATGGAACATTCTCCAGGATAGATCATATCTTGAGTTACAAACCAAGCCTCAATAAATTTAAGAAAACTGAAATCGTATCAAGTATACTTTCCGACCACAATGCTATGAGACTAGATATCAATTACATGAAAAAACATGTAAAAAATACAAACACATGGAGGCTAAATAATATACTACTTAATAACCAAGAGATCACTGAAGAAATCAAAGGGGAAATCAAAAACTACCTAGAAACAAATGACAACGAAAACACGACAACCCAAAACCTATGGGATGCAGCAAAAGCAGTTCTAAGAGGGAAGTCTTAGCAATACAATCCTACCTTAAGAAAAAAGAAACATCTCAAATAAACAACCTAACGTTATACCTAAAGAAATTAGAGAAAAAAGAACAAAAAAACCCCAAAGTTAGCAGAAGGAAAGAAATCATAAAGATCAGATCAGAAATAAATGAAAAAGAAATTAAGGAAACAATAGCAAAGATCAATAAAACTAAAAGCTGGTTCTTTAAGAAGATAAACAAAATTGATTAGCCAGACTCATCAAGAAAAAGAGAAGACGCAAACCAATAGAAATAGAAATGAAAAAGGAGAAGTAACAACTGACACTGCAGAAATACAAAGGATCATGAGAGATTACTACATGCAGCTATATGCCAATAAAATGGACAACCTGGAAGAAATGGACAAATTCTTAGAAAAGCACAACTTTCCGAGACTGAACCAGGAAGAAATAGAAAATATGAACAGACCAATCCCAAGAACTGAAATTAAAACTGTGATTAAAAATCTTCCAACAGACAAAAGCCCAGGACCGGATGGCTTCACAGGCGAATTCTATCAAACATTTAGAGAAGAGCTAACACCTATCCTTCTCAAACTCTTCCAAAAGATAGCAGAGGGAGGAACACTCCCAAACTCATTCTATGAGGCCACCATCACCCTGATACCAAAACCAGACAAAGACGTCACAAAGAAAGAAAACTACAGGCCAATATCACTGATGAACATAGATGCAAAAATCCTCAACAAAATACTAGCAAACAGAATCCAACAGCACATTAAAAGGATCATACACCATGATCAAGTGAGGTTTATCCCAGGGATGCAAAGATTCTTCAATATATGCAAAT
>NC_041214.2:106715953-106733804 GCF_002837175.3 Physeter macrocephalus | reverse complement strand
CTGTCATACAGAGTGAAGTAAGTCAGAAGGAGAAAAACAAATACTGTATGCTAACACATATATATGGAATCTAAGACAAAAAATGTCATGAAGAGATTAGTGGTAGGACGGGAATAAAACACAGACCTACTAGAGCATGGACTTGAGGATATGGGGAGGGGGAAGGGTAAGCTGTGACGAAGTGAGAGAGTGGCATGGACATATATACATTACCAAATGTAATACTGATAGCTAGTGGGAAGCAGCTGCATAGAACAGGGAGATCAGTCCTGTGCTTTGTGACCACCTAGAAGGGTGGGATAGGCAGGGTGGGAGGGAGATGCAAGAGGGAGGAGATTTGGGGATATATGTATATGCATAGCTGATTCACTTTGCTATAAAGCAGAAACTAATACACCATTGTAAAGCAATTATACTCCCATAAAGATGTTAAAAAAAAAATCTACAAACAGTAAATGCTGGAGAGGTTGTGGAGAAAAGGGTACCCTCCTACATTATTGGTGGGAATGTAATTGGTATAGCCACTACGGAGGTTCCTTTAGAAACTAAAATTAGAGCTCCCATATGATCCAGCAATCCTACTCCTGGGCATGTATGCAGAGAAAATCATAATTCAAAAAGTTACATGCACCCCAATGTTCACTGCAGCACTATTTACCAGAACCAGGACATGGAAGCAACCTAAATGTCCATCAATGGATGAATGGATAAAGAAGATGTAGGACATATATACAATGAAATATTACTCAGCCATAAAAAAGAAAATACTGCCATTTGCAGAAACATGGAAGGCCCTAGAGATTGTAATACCAAGTGAAGTAAGTCAGATAGAGAAAAACAAATATCATATGATATCACTTATATGTTGAATCTAAAAAATGGTACAAATGAACCTATTTACAAAACAGAAATAGAGTCACAGGTGTAGAAAAGACACTTATGTATTAGCAAGGGGGAAGGGGGGAGGGATAAATTGGGAGATTGGGATTGACACATACACACTACTATATATAAAATATTAATAGATTACTAATAAGAACTTACTGTATAGCACAGGGAACTCTACTCAATACTCTGTAATGAACTCTATGGGAAAAGAATCTTAAAAAGAGTGGATATATGTATATGTATAACTGATTCACTTTGATGTACATCTGAAACTAACACAATATTGTGAATCAACTATACTCCAATAAAAATTTTAAAAAAAGAAATAAAAGCCAATACAACTTGTCTCTATCTTTATACCTCTGTACAAATGGAACTCTATGACTGCCTCGCTGACAGGGTACAATGACTGTGCTGAATGCACCACAGGATACTGGCTGACATTCCTGAGGTGGCACCTGATACACAAGCCAGATGACCTTTCAGCATAGATAAGGAATGGGCGGTTTGGTACACAGCCAATGAATCCACCGCCACAATATTCATTCAGGGAAAGCCATCCGTTGGAAATGTGCCAGAGAACTCAAAGAACTCAAAGAAGTGCCTCATTTGGGCTTATAAGTCACAGCAGAAGCTAAGATTATCTGTCATGTGTTGGAAATGCATTGGATATGCAAAATCATCTTTTTAGAGATTTTTGCTTCATTGAATGCATTTCCCCATAGCCCATTTGTGGTTCTAGTATCTTGCCACCAGCTTTCCAATGCTCAGGAAACATTCATTCACAGGGCCAAAGCCAGTTATGATAAAAGTCTGGTCCTTGTCTCTCTCTCCATGAGTGCACTGAAGTCTCCTCTAGAAGTACAGAAAGGAAAGTTTTCAGTCTTCATGCTGTAGCCAGAGTCACAGTTCCCAGGAAAACCAGTTAGTCTGGAAAACCAGTATCCAAACATAAAAGAAAAAAGAAATATTATAGTGTCAATTGACGTTGCAACCTAACAAAATTTTAATAGAAAAAAAAAAATTTAAAGGAGGGGGCCTCAAAAACAAACAGAAATGCAAAAATTTACAAAAGCACCTCTCCATTTACGTACTAACAAGTGTAATCTATGTGAAATAATTAGAGTGATTTGATGCTACATATTTTGATTTCAATATCTTTCATTTTAAGCTGCAGGGTAAGGAACATGATTAAAATAAATGATTAAAACACATACTGCTGTACATAATTCAAATGTTCCATGAGAATCAGGGTTGTTGCTTTAATGTGTTAATTTGATGGTCTATTTAAAAGGCAAAAACTAGTTATGATGACATAGCACAAACAGATAAACATTCATACCTGCAACACCAAGAACTTCCACAGTAAACTTGACAGCCTGTCTCTGTGGATAACTGAGGTGCACAACATACAGAGTTCAACTTATCCATTCTAATCTACTTCAAACAATGGGGACAGAGTCACTGGAATAAAAACTGATGCTTTCATTCAGTCTACCTTTAAAAAAAAAAAAAAAAAGCCAGGCTATTTGGTACCATGGGCTAAAAAAAAGACAAAATGTCAATGCACACGAAAACCTTTCAGGTCCTAAGATTGTTCACTATCCTTACTATAGCTACCTTTGTTATGAATACTTTTATAAAACGGGGAAGTTACCCCTCCTTTAAAAATAAATCTTCAGGGCTTCCCTGGTGGCACAGTGGTTAAGAATCTGCCCGCCAATGCAGGGGTCACGAGTTCGAGCCCTAGTCTGGGAAAATCCCATATGACGCGGAGCAACCAAGCCCGTGCACCACAACTACCAAGCCTGTGCTCTAGAGCCTGCGAGCCACAACTACTGAGTCTGCAGGCCACAACTACTGAAGCCCATGCGCCTAGAGCCCATGTTCTGCAACAAGAGAAGCCACCGCAATGAGAAGCCTGTGCACCGCAACGAAGAGTAGCCCCCGCTCACCACACCAGTGAAAGCCCACATGAAGCAACGAAGACCCAACGCAGCCAAAAATAAATAAATAAAATAAATTTATTTTAAAAAAAGATCTTCAAAAACTACTTTTGGCATACAAACTATAAAAAGAAATTGTATTAAGTGAAAAAATCATTTACTTTAGAGTGATAAAACCAGAATTTCAGTCATGGTTCCACCATTTTCTCACATTTGGTGGGAGGATTCAATGATTCAATGAATATATACATTTCATATACATCATATATATATAATTAACTGTCATGTTATAGGCAATAAGCATATATTAATTATCTCCCGTTTTAAGCACAACATTTAATATAAAAGACTGCAGTACACTGGTTAAGAGCATGGAGTCTGGCGCCACGACTCTGGTGTCTGCTTGGGTTTGAATCCTGGTTCTTTTGACTTTGTGTCTCTGTTCCACAGTTTCCTCTTCTGTAAAACTGGGTTAATAATAGTATATACTGCATAGGATTGTTATGAGGGTAAACTGAGTTCATTTATTTGTACTCAGGAGAAAGGGCCTGGGAAATCAGCCAAGGTGAAAGGAGGCCAGGAAGCTACATGTAGTACCAGCTCTTCAGAGTAAAGCAGACATTGCCTTTAGTCCACACAATTGAGCCATAGAGGGAAGATGAGATTGGAGCCTCCAGGCTAGTCATGGACCAACTAATGCAGGGCAGAGCTTAGCCTCAGAGGAAAAGAACATGAGCAAGACATCACCAGCCAGAAGATGAGGCAGCATCTCTCAAGAGCTAACAATACCTGAGGGAGCTGCTTAGGTCTGAATGCTGCAACAGTAGGGCCAATTGAGGCTACTAACACCCACACATGCTGGACCCTTAGGCAATAATTTAAACCTGCTGTGATGACAAACAGAAAGAGGAAATGATGTCTTTGCAGGCACTTGTACGAGGAGGTAGACATCTGTTTTTCTCTCCCTCCTCCTGCTCCAATACAATGGGCATAAATCTCAGGAAGAAACTTAATACTATCTCCACACTTGAAGAGCTTACAACTAGTTGGTTAGACAAACGTGCAAACAAAGAAATACTGTACAATTAACATGAGGACTTCATAACAAGGTATTGTTTTGTGTTGGGTCCTGAAGGATGGGTATAAATTCTCCAAGCAGACAAGGGAGACAAAGGAATCTGGAGGTAACATTCAATGTGAATATCATGAAGAAATTCTCAGAGGCATGGAAGTGCATGATATGTTCCAAAAGAGTACTTAATTAGAACTATGGTTACCAGGGAAGGAATGGATGAGGAAGAAGTAGGGAAGAAGCCAGAAAGAAGAGCTCCAAGGTAGAAGTCTGGAAAGAGTTTCACATTAGATATTGAAGGGTCTTCCCTTTATGCTAAGATAAAGAGTAGGAGATTTATTCAGTAGGAAATTAGAAACTGGCAAGAGTTTGAACACAGGGGAGTGTGACATGGTCAGATTTACATTTTGATCTGTATCACCAATAGTAATATGGAAAGTGCACTGGAAGGGAGAGGCTGTGGCATAGAAAAGAGGTTCAGTAATGCAGACCACCAGAACTATGTCCACAGCAGTTACAGTTATCAAAAATGAGACAATAAAAAAGGATGGGGACTTTTGAGTCCCAAGTGTCATAAATTCTCTCCCTTATTTTTTTAACAAGACATGAAAATCAACTGGTGGGGAATAATTTTAAGAATAATACCTGATATAAGAAATTTTAGTAAAGGAAATAAACACTATTTCAAGGTTGTAAAAGATCATGTTTTACTAGACCAGAAATCTCCCTAGGCATTAGTAAACCAACACAAACCATTAATTTCATGGTTGTCTACTCTGTAAAAACCTATGGCTGATTTGCTTCATAAATACATACATACATACATACACACATAATATATATATAATATATACATAATATATATATTATGTGTGTATGTATGTGTGTGTGTGTGTATATATATATACACACACACACACATACATACATACATACATAAATGGAACAGACCACACGAATACCTCCAAAACATCTAATGCTGATAAGTAAATATTGTCATTTACTAGAGGTTCAACTCCATATTGACCCCACTTTAGCTCTCTATTTGACCCTTCTTTTCCAATTGGGAGAAGGAAAGTACAGTAAATGAGCCATAAATTTTGGCAATGCATATTTAAAATAAGGCCTGCCAAGTTAAAAACTGAAAATGCAGCAGCTGTTTGCATAAAACATAGGCCAAGAAATTCCTGCATGACCGACAATATGCTTTTGCTTCTGGCCACACAATCTCTGACCAGGTATTCATTTCAGCAGCTGTCAGCCAAACCTTGAGAGGAGAGTTTTTCTCACTATAGAGGAGAAGATCCCTAAAAGAGAAGGATTAAGTGTTGATACACAATATGGGAGTGCTTCTAAGGAGGAAATCTGTATATTCAACAAGGAGGAAATCTACATGGGAATGGAAAAGCAACCATTCTCACAGTGTAGGCAGATTAAACACGGCACATATCCTGAATATTTGGAGAAGTGTCTTACTTCGTTTGCAGAAGAAAGCTCCCAGGGCCAGTCCATGGGGCCTGGCACTAAAAGATACTGTTTCCTAAGCTGTGTGGAATGTGCCTTCCGGATGCTGGCCACACCAGGCGGCCATATTTCTGTGATGGAAACAGTGGAAGGGGCAGTGGCAAACGCTGAGAAAGTGTCTAAGGAAGCACCATCTCCCACATCAGCCTGCAGCTGTGATGGGACCAGGGCCAAAGGCATTTGTGGAAGCAGTCCAACAGGGGCAATGGCTATTGCCTGGCAAGGGGGCAGCCAGCAGGTGGGGGAATAACACCTAAGGCTCAAAATGTAAAGAAATTCCACAATGATAACTGCAGTTAATAGCACCAAAGACACAGCGATAATTTAGAAAATGAAAACTTGGGGGAGTAAGGGGGCAAGTAAATAACCCTTTCGCTTTTGATGTTCAACTTCATAACAGAGGGAGGAAAGTCAGACAGATGGAGATAAAATTATCACACTACTGATAAAGCTGACTGCAGAATGTGGCTCAAGATCTGCAGTTAAATGAGCTTGTTTAGACTTCATCCTAAATTATACACTGGCATAGCTGGACAACAGCAAGCAAGAGGCAGACTTGGTGGAGAAAATACCAGAATTTAATGCCCTGTGGGCAAACAGGCTCTAAAAAGTAAGAAGGAGTTGGACTGGGCACATTAGGAATTGAATGTTCCTAACATAAAATTTCCTAGTCTTTCATCCATGGGTAGGAGTGAAAAGAGAGCGAATAGAGGCTCTTCCCCTAATCCACCATAACTTTTCCTCTAGGTGAGTGAAGTGCTAATTTTCCATCCTTTTTGGAAATATGAGGAGGGGGGAAATATTATTACATTAACCATAATAATAATGGAAACTATTATTTATTAAACACTTGTTGTCTTCCAGCACTGTGCTTTGTGTATTATCTCATTAAACCCTCACCACAACCTCATAGGTAGGTATTGTTTTTAAACCTCACGTTCACACACTACACAGAATCTGAGGATTGGTTCCCTGCCCAACGTTACATAGTTACGAAGAGCCAAAGTCTGGAGTTTGTGCTTCAACCCCTACACCCGTCTGCCTCCTGCAAGTGAGGGCTGTGAGCTCCTAAGTACTCCGAAGCCAAAAGAGAAAGTAAAGAGACTGGATAAGGAATGAGGTGAGCTCAAGTTCCATATATTACCAGGCGGACAGGGGAACTAACAAAGGCCCTTGGCTTAGTTGTAACCTACATCCTCTGCATGGTTAGTTCTACCGTTCCACTGTTAATCTCTTTTTTAAGCATGTTCTTTCTTCTTTTCCCCACAGCTTTAAGGAGGTATAATTAATATACAAAAAAACTGCATATATTTAATGTATATAATTTGATGAGTTTGAACAAAGGCAGAACCTGTGATACCATCACAACAATTAAGGTAATAAACATATCCATCACCTCCAAAAGTTTTCTTGTATCCTTCTGCTTTTGTGTATGTGTGTGTGTACGTGTGTTTGTTAAGAACACTTAATATGACATCTACATTCTTTAAAAAATTTTGGGTGCTTACCACATTTTCTTTATCAATTTGGCCATTTGGGTTGTTTCCATGTCTTAGCTATTGTGAATAATGCTGCAATGAACATGGGAGTGCAGATATCTCTTCCAGATTTAATTTCCATTCTTTTGGCTATATACCCAGAAAAGGGGTTGCTGGTTCATATGGTAGTCTATTTGTGATTCTTTGAGAACCCTCCATACTATTTTCCATAGTGGCTACATCGTTTTATATTCCCACCAACAGTGCACAAGGGTTCCAATTTCTCAACACTTGTTACCTTTTCTGTTGTTGTTGTAATAGCCATCTTAACAGGTGTGAGGTGACATCTCATTATGTAGATAAACTCTTCAATGCAAAAATATAGGTATATTTTTTCACAGAAGCTAAGGATTCTTTAATCATATCATATACATGGAACACATGGTTCTATATTGTAAGCACATGTCGAGAAAAGGTTTACAGATATTGATTTTGGTTGTGGCCAACTTAAATAAGCCTACCATCACCATCCTTTTACCTATATCTACAGCCTCTAAATATTGCTGGTGAGAGACATAGCAATCTACTTAGAAAAGCAAATTCTTTCGCAAGTATAGAGCAACGTCATGCCAAATGGAAGTACTCATGGTCCAAAATACTTAAACTGCCATCAACCTATAAAAAGCAAACCAAAATAGATTATTTGCATTAAAGCTATTATAACTCTTAACGTTTGGTGGTAAAGAGCAAAAATAGGATAAAATACCTATTTTCACATGTGATTTGAATAGTTAAGTCAGAAGCAGAAAATATTGGGATATTTTCATGTCTCTGTAAATTTGTTCTCATACTAAATGGCCTTCATATGCTTTTCAAAACAAACCCCAACTTTTTTCAACATCTGAGCCATATAATAGTCTACTAAATAAACACTTAAGGAGATATTTAGAGCACTATTTGCATTATTTTGGCAGAGTAGGAAAATACAATATAAAAATAGCATCTCATGGAAGATTAAATTTTTTACAAAGGTGCCAATAATTCACCAGTGGTCTTTGGTTTCCCCATTTGTCAACCTTGCTATCTCTGTTCTACCCTCTCCAGATGTGCTTGGTATCACCAGAACAGATTTCTTCTATCAAAAAGAGAAATTATCTACTTAATAAGTTGATACATGTCCCTACGTAGAAGTATTTTTAAAGATGAGTCTACAGCATGATTGCAGAGCTAAAACAAGGCAGTAGATTACTATATGTGGAATTCCAAACACAAATAGAGAAAGGAAAATCTTGCTGGTTCTCTTAAAATTATACCATATAGATGACACCCTATAGCCTCCCCTCCCCTTTGGAATCAAAGCTGATTCCAAAAATATACGTTGTGGAAAAAGGATTTAAAGTGTGTGAGTTCATGAATAAACAGAATAATAGAGTCAAGTGGCTCTGGGAAGGGCTCCCCTTCCTTCAGTGGCTTCCATACACAGCTGATTGCTGGTCAAAATTCCAAAATTAGTTTCATTTTGTTGTCTTTTTTAAATGTGCATATTCCTAAGATAGATAGCATTTTAAGTTTAATAAAGCATCCAAGCAACATTTTCTACAATACTTCTATGTGCCGGACCATGTGCTAGGTACTAAGGACACAAAGACGTTTATGAAAGGAGTTCAGTAATCAGGTAGGAACCCAGGCCATGTAAGCAATTAAATAAAAGATGGTATAATAAGGGCTGTAACAGATAAATGCATGCAGAGCTGTGGGAGCATGGAGATGAGAATAATTGAGTTACCATGAAAAAGTCTCAGAAGACTTTTTATAAAAGGTGACTTTTTAACTGGATCCAAAATGAGTGTAATTTTAATCAAAGGAAGAAGACAGCAGGCATGAAGCTGCAGTGAGTTGAAAAGACTCTACAAGGAGAAGAAACAGGATGTGTGCACAAAATAATCTCTATTTACACCTTCTTTTAGGTCATAGAGAAAAAGGTAACTATGTCTAAACTCAAAGAACATTTATGCATCTCCCCCTAGTTAGAGCTAAAGACATATCTGTGCATTAATAAATTTATATGCTAAAATGTGAGCTATTTTTACTGAGAAAATATATACTAACAGAGATATAGGTAGAAGTAGAAATGATTAGATATGTCAGCAGACATCCAGCTAGAAACTTTTTAAATTGTGATTTTATCATTTTTCACCTAAATGAGTCCAGCTGTCTACTTACTTAATATTAATAACTGAATGCTTACCAGTTGCCATGTGCTTTTCAAGGCACTGGGGATTCACTGAAGAATCAACCAAAGTAACCTGATTTCACAGAGCTTATATTACTAAAGAAGATGGAAAATAAACAAGAAACTAATATGTAATATAATTTGAAGTGTGACTAAATTGAAGAATCTTGCAAGCAGCTAAGGTGGAATTACTTGCAGAAACCACTAGTCCTCTCAGGAAAAAGTAGAAGAGACAGGTAAAAGGAAAATAAAGAAGCTTTTGATTTAAGGCATTAGAGACTGGCTGAAGCTTCTAGAACTCGAAGAGCCAAAATCACAGAGACAATGGAAACACAGAGAGGTGAGCAGACAACCTGTTGGCCATTTCTTCTCTCAGGCAATTCTTGGAGTGAGACTAAATGTCAAGAATTAAGTCAGGGGACTACACACCCCTCTGTGTGTGCAGGTGTCAACTGACGCTTGTTGTGTCCACATCTGAGTGACAGGGTGTGGAAAACTAAAACTAGAAAATTGTGCTATGACACACTGCTAAAAGAAACTGTCCTTTGACTCTGACCCAGGAGTCTCATGACTTCTGTTAAGGGGCAGAGAAGTCAAAAGAGCTTTGAATAATCTCGTGGGACAAAAGATACAAAACCGCTGAAATGCAGGATGAATTTTTCTGTAATCTTCCACTGCTAAAGAGACAAAAATTGTTGTTCAAGACCATCGAAAAACCAGGGGACCTAGACAATTCCCAGGCTCTCAGTTTCTCATTTGGAACTTCTGGAGAGCTACACATAAGATATAAGGAGAACCAGAGTCTACAGAATTTCAACCATCCCTAAGTCACCTCAATCCTGTTAGGAGACAATTCTCCATGGGTCTCTTGCATTTATTCACATCCTATAAGCAGAGGAACTTACTGTCTTTGTTCCATACTATCTTTCAAGAATGTTTTTATAGTAAACAGCCATGGAGGAGAGAGACAGTGTCTTTCTCTGGAGCAAAGGGCAGGTTGTTTAAACGTTGTAGATGTATTCTATATATGGATAGAAATCTACAGAGATCTATAGATCCATTCAGGTTATTTATTTTTCTTGAGTGATCATTGGCAGTTTTTATCATTGAAGAAATTTGTCCATTTTATATAACTTGTTGAACTCATGTGCACTGAAATCTTTACAGTAGCCTCTGCTTATTCTTTTAATGTCTACAAGGTTTGTGGTAATGTACCCCTTTTCATTCCAATATTTACAATTTGTGTTGTCTCTCATTTTACTTGGTTAACCTGACTAAAGGTTCATCAATTTTACTGTCATTTTCAAGAAACTGGCTTTTGCTTACTATGATTTTCTCTCATATGTTTCTGTTTTTAATTTCATTGGTTTCTGCTCTGTTATTATTTCTTCTATGATATTTGCTTTGGGCTTAACTTTCTCTTTTTTTTTTCCTAGCCTCCTGAAGTGGAATCTTAAATTGTTGATTTAAAACTTCGCTTTTCAGCAACCTAAGTGTCCATCGACAGATGAATGGATAAAGAAGATGTGGCCCATATATACAATGGAATATTACTCAGACATAAAAACAAAATTGGGTTATTTGTAGTGAGGTGGATGGACCTAGAGTCTGTCATACAGAATGAAGTAATAAGTCAGAAAGAGTTATTTGTAGTGAGGTGGATGGACCTAGAGTCTGTCATACAGAATGAAGTAATAAGTCAGAAAGAGAAAAACAAATACTGTATGCTAAACATATACATGGAATCTAAAAAAAAAAAATGGTTCTGATCAACCTAGTTGCAGTGCAGTAATAAAAATGCAGACGTAGAGAATGGACTTGAGGACACGGGGAGATGGAAGGGTAAGCTGGGATGAAGTGAGAGAGTAGCACTGACATATATACACTACCAAATGTAAAACAGATAGCTAGCGGGAAGCAGCCGCATAGCACAGGGAGATCAGTTCGGTGCTTTGTGACCACCTAGAGGGGTGGGATAGGGAGGATGGGAGGGAGACGCAAGAGGGAGGGGATATGGGGATATATATATATGTATAGCTGATTCACTTTGTTATACAGCAGAAACTAACACAACATTGTAAAGCAATTATACTCCAATAAAGATGTTAAAAAAAATTGGGAGTTTTAAACTTTGGACAACATTACTTTTGAGGGACCCCTCCTGTTCCCCTTCAGTTGTGGTTGTTTTTTAAAACTATTCTAAAAAAGCATGGCAAAATTTAATACATTCTTTGTTTAGGGTTTCAACATGGCTCACTATTTTCTGAGCATTCCATCTTTTTAATTGTTTTATTATAAAATATACACAAAGAGAATAATGTGTAAGAAGACACTTTGAATAATAGAATGAACACCTGTGTATTCACCACCCAACTTAATTAATTATTATCAGTCCCTTGTAGCTATTACTCTGGATTTCATTAATAATCCCTGTGCTTTTCCTCATTGTTTCATCTCATGTGTATGTATCCCTAAGAAATATAGCTCACCTTGCCTGTTTTCTAAGTGTAAACTGGTATATTTTACATATCTGTGGCTTTTTTTGTTTTGGCTCAATGTTAATATTTTTTGAGATTCATGCATATTGATGCACATATCTGTGGTTTGTTCATTTTCTTTGCTGTATACTATTCCATTTTGTGACTACATCATGATGTCTGGTAGGGAAAGTTCTATTTTGCTCTTGTTCAGGATCATCTTAGCTCTTTGCATTTCCATATAAATGTAGAATTCACTTGTCCAATTCCATGAAAAGCCCCATAGGGAGTCTGGATGAAATTACATGTAATCCATAGGACAATTTTGGAGGAATTAACATCTTAATGATACTAACTCTTCCTATCCATGAACAAGTTATAGCTCACCATGTATTTAGATCTTCCTTACTGTATTTCAACAAAATTTTATAATAGTCTTCATAAATGTTGTCGACAAATAATAAACAATCTATAATAGGAAAAAAAATCCTTGTAAAGCAACTATACTCCAATAAAAATTAATTTAAAAAATAAATTAAAAAAATAAAATTTTGCTTTTCAAATAAAAGCATTAAAAGCTATAAATTAAACTCTAAACTTCTTTAGCTACATCCCACAAATTTTGACACATAGAACTTTTATTTTCATTTGATTCAAAACATGCTTGAATTTCCCTTGTGACATTCTCTTTGAACCATGGGCTATTTTGAAGTGTTTATTTTCAAATATTTGGAAATCTTTCAGATATCTTACTGTTGCTGGTTTCTAGTTTAAATCCCATTTGATTTGAGAACAAACCTTAAATGATTTTGATTCTTTATTGGTCTATCTTGAATAATATCTATCTTGGTGAAAGTTCCATATGCTCTTGAGAAAAATGTGTATTCTACTGCTGTGATTTGAAGTGTTCTATATGTATCTAATAGATCCATTTGGTAAACAGTGTTGTTGAAATCTTCTGTTTCCTTACCAACTTTGTATTTGTTTAATCTAATACTTAAAGTTGAAGTCTCTAACTCTACTTGTAGATTTATTTCTCTTATCAGTTCTATCTGTTTTATTTCATATACTTTAAGCTCTGTTGTTAGGTGCATACATATTTAAGATTACTATCCTTTTATTGAATTGTCCCTTTTATCACTATGAATATTGTCCCAGTACTATTCCTTATTCTGAAGTCCACTTTGTCTGACATTAATATAGACACTTTAGTTTTCTTTTGATTAGTGGTTTCACACTATATTATTTTCATATTTTTACTTTAATCTATTTCATTATATTTAAAGTAGATCTTGTTGTCAGGACATAGTTGGGTGCTACTTTTTTATCCAATCTGAAAATCTCTAATTTTTATTTGGTATATTTTCACAGTTTAAATTTAATGTAATTATTTAAATGATTGGTTTTAAATCTACTAACTTATCTCCAATTTGGGGTTATTATTTAAAAGTTTTACACGTCCTAATGACTGCTGTAGATTTTACAATATACACATTTAATTAATCATGCACTATAAGGAACTTACAACATTGTACTATAAATTCCTTTCCTATCCTTTGTGCTATTATTGTCATGCATTTTACTTTATACATACCATAAACATGTAATACTTTGATACAATGTTTGCCTTTCATAGCTATCTTTACAGAAATTCAAAATAAGAAAACTAAATTTAAAATTTTCCTTCATGAATGCCATTTCCAGCACTCTTTCTTTATGTAGATCCTAGTTATTGTCTGGTATCTTAGTCCTTATTTTTGAAGAACTTCCTTTAAGGAATAAATAATAGGTATGCTAGTAAGGAATTCTCTCAGTTCTTGTTTTGTTCTGCAAGTCTTTATTTCTCCTTCAATTCTATAAAATATTTTCTTTGAGTATGAAATCTGGGCTGACAGGTTTTGTTGTTGTTGTTCCAGCACTTTAAGATGTCACTCCCTTGTCTCTAGATTTCATAGTTCATGATGAGAAGTCTGTTCCAATCCTTATTTTTGTTTCTTTGTATACAATGTGCACTTTTTATCTGGCAGCCTTCAAGATTTTCTCTTTGTCTTCAGGTTCCAGCAGTTTGAACAGTTATGTTTCTAGATGCGTTTGGAAGTATTTATTGTTTGTTGTTCTCTGAGCTTCACGAGCTTCACAGATCTATAGTTTTTATAATTTACTGCTTCTGAAAAATTCTTGGTCATTATCTATTCAAACATTTCTTCTGCTCAGTCTCTCTTCTCTATGATTCCAATTCCATTTATTTTATACCATTTACTATTGTCCCTTAGCTCTTAGAAGAAGTTATGTTTTTTTGTTTCATGCTTGTCAGTCTGGAAAACTTCCTTTGACCTATCTCCAACTTTACTCTTTCTTTTTTTTTTTTTTTAACTGTATTGATTGTAAAGCAACTATACTCCAATAAAAATTAATTTAAAAAATAAATTAAAAAAATAAAATTTTGCTTTTCAAATAAAAGCATTAAAAGCTATAAATTAAACTCTAAACTTCTTTAGCTACATCCCACAAATTTTGACACATAGAACTTTTATTTTCATTTGATTCAAAACATGCTTGAATTTCCCTTGTGACATTCTCTTTGAACCATGGGCTATTTTGAAGTGTTTATTTTCAAATATTTGGAAATCTTTCAGATATCTTACTGTTGCTGGTTTCTAGTTTAAATCCCATTTGATTTGAGAACAAACCTTAAATGATTTTGATTCTTTATTGGTCTATCTTGAATAATATCTATCTTGGTGAAAGTTCCATATGCTCTTGAGAAAAATGTGTATTCTACTGCTGTGATTTGAAGTGTTCTATATGTATCTAATAGATCCATTTGGTAAACAGTGTTGTTGAAATCTTCTGTTTCCTTACCAACTTTGTATTTGTTTAATCTAATACTTAAAGTTGAAGTCTCTAACTCTACTTGTAGATTTATTTCTCTTATCAGTTCTATCTGTTTTATTTCATATACTTTAAGCTCTGTTGTTAGGTGCATACATATTTAAGATTACTATCCTTTTATTGAATTGTCCCTTTTATCACTATGAATATTGTCCCAGTACTATTCCTTATTCTGAAGTCCACTTTGTCTGACATTAATATAGACACTTTAGTTTTCTTTTGATTAGTGGTTTCACACTATATTATTTTCATATTTTTACTTTAATCTATTTCATTATATTTAAAGTAGATCTTGTTGTCAGGACATAGTTGGGTGCTACTTTTTTATCCAATCTGAAAATCTCTAATTTTTATTTGGTATATTTTCACAGTTTAAATTTAATGTAATTATTTAAATGATTGGTTTTAAATCTACTAACTTATCTCCAATTTGGGGTTATTATTTAAAAGTTTTACACGTCCTAATGACTGCTGTAGATTTTACAATATACACATTTAATTAATCATGCACTATAAGGAACTTACAACATTGTACTATAAATTCCTTTCCTATCCTTTGTGCTATTATTGTCATGCATTTTACTTTATACATACCATAAACATGTAATACTTTGATACAATGTTTGCCTTTCATAGCTATCTTTACAGAAATTCAAAATAAGAAAACTAAGTTTAAAATTTTCCTTCATGAATGCCATTTCCAGCACTCTTTCTTTGTGTAGATCCTAGTTATTGTCTGGTATCTTAGTCCTTATTTTTGAAGAACTTCCTTTAAGGAATAAATAATAGGTATGCTAGTAAGGAATTCTCTCAGTTCTTGTTTTGTTCTGCAAGTCTTTATTTCTCCTTCAATTCTATAAAATATTTTCTTTGAGTATGAAATCTGGGCTGACAGGTTTTGTTGTTGTTGTTCCAGCACTTTAAGATGTCACTCCCTTGTCTCTAGATTTCATAGTTCATGATGAGAAGTCTGTTCCAATCCTTATTTTTGTTTCTTTGTATACAATGTGCACTTTTTATCTGGCAGCCTTCAAGATTTTCTCTTTGTCTTCAGGTTCCAGCAGTTTGAACAGTTATGTTTCTAGATGCGTTTGGAAGTATTTATTGTTTGTTGTTCTCTGAGCTTCACGAGCTTCACAGATCTATAGTTTTTATAATTTACTGCTTCTGAAAAATTCTTGGTCATTATCTATTCAAACATTTCTTCTGCTCAGTCTCTCTTCTCTATGATTCCAATTCCATTTATTTTATACCATTTACTATTGTCCCTTAGCTCTTAGAAGAAGTTATGTTTTTTTGTTTCATGCTTGTCAGTCTGGAAAACTTCCTTTGACCTATCTCCAACTTTACTCTTTCTTTTTTTTTTTTTTTAACTGTATTGATTGTACTGATGAATTCATCAAAGGCATTCATCTCTTTGATAGCCATGCTTTTAATTTCTTCCATTTCCATTTGGTTCTTTATCATAGTTTCCATCTCTCAGCTGACATTCCATATCTATTCATGCATATTGTCCACTTTTTCCTCCAGAATCTTTGTCACATTATTCACCTATTTTAAATCTAAAATATGAATCATATTTGATCTGGTTCTGTTGATTGTTTTGTCTCTTGACAGTGTATTGTTGCTTTTCCCCCCCTTGCTTCTTTGTATGCCCTGCATTTTAGCTGAAAGCTGAATATCTTGTGTGGAAGAGTAGAGATGACTGTAAATAGTATTTATGCCTGGAAATAGGCATGCCTTTTCTCTTCGGATTATAAGAGTTTGTGTCAGTCTAGTCAGGAATTGAGCTGAGTCTATTTTATTTTTTTGTTATTTTGGCTTCTATGGTTACCCTCAGGGGACCACAAGCTTCAAATTCTCTGGTTTTAACTTGTACTTAGAGTGAGGAATACTTTTTCAGAAGATTTTTTTCTCAAGGTCAGTTCACCTCTCAGTTTTAGGTTTTTCCTTTGTGCCTGAGAAAAGATCTCTCTCTTCACTTTACCCTTCTCCCAGCATTATACATATGACAACTGCTATAGGTCACTTACCAGCCTGATAAAGAAGAATGGAAGAGGGGGAACAGGGAATCATTTTCTGTTGTTCTGGTTCAACCTCAATCTGAGGAAGGCACTGTGTGTCCAGATCTTGGATATGAGGCCTTTTTTGTGGTCATACTCCTCCTCCAAAGGTAGAGCTCTAAGTGGTCTAGGCTCAGGGTGTTTTTCTGTCCCTCCCCTAAGGGCAGATGGTGTTTTGTTTTTTCCTTCACCTAATTGCAATGCATGTTCACTTCAGGCCTGAGGGTGACAATATTTGTTGTCCTTCCCACATCAGCTTAAGCTTTTACCCCATAAAGAAGATAAGACAGAAGGTTCTAGGTGAGGTTTACACCTTTTCCACAAGAGCTGTTGTTCTCCTCTCCCATACCTTCACCAAAATAGAGGCTTTCTCAGGTCTCCAACCCAGCCCCTAATCTCTCTTATAAGTACATACATGGTGAGGTCTGTGGAGAAGATCGTGTACATATGTGCAATTTCTCCTTGTGACTGCAGCTCCCAAGAGATTCTATACACTCATTCTGGTCCAAAGTCAGTCTGAAGTAATTTGTCAGAAATTTTAATTGAATTCTCATGAACAGCTTGCATGGGGTTTAACATTTACCCCAGGAAAGAAATTGCTCATATTTTGCTTCTCCTTCCAGAAGAATGTTTTTCCTTAGATTTTGAGTTAGTTGATTGCTCTACAACCTCAACTCTCTGATAAATTCAAGGATAACGATTAATTTGCAGATTATCTCTCTTTTTCATTGTAAGGGTAGTAATGATCTTCTTTCCAGCTTTCTACATCCTAAGTAAAAGCCAGATGATCACTTTCTCTCTTTTATTTTAACCACTGAAATACACAGTTCCTTTGTTTTTTTTTTTGTTTTTTTTAAAACATCTTTATTGGAGTATAATTGCTTTACAATGGTGTGTTAGTTTCTGCTTTATAACAAAGTGAATCAGTTATACATATACATATGTTCACATATCTCTTCCCTCTTGCGTCTCCCCCCTTCCCACGCTCCCTATCCCACCTCTCTAGGTGGTCACAAACCACCTAGCTGATCTCCCTGTGCCATGCGGCTGCTTCCCACTAGCTATCTATTTTACATTTGGTAGTGTATATATGTCCATGCCACTCTCTCACTTCGTCACAGCTTACCCTTCCCCCTCCCCATATCATCAAGTCCATGCTCTAGTAAGTCTGTGTCTTATTCCCGACCTACCCCTAGTCTCTTCATGACATTTTTTTTTCTTAGATTCCATATATATGTGTTAGCATACAGTATTTGTTTTTCTCGTTCTGACTTACTT
>NC_041214.2:106714834-106715757 GCF_002837175.3 Physeter macrocephalus | reverse complement strand
ATGTGCTACATCTTCTTTATCCATTCATCTGTCGATGGACACTTAGGTTGCTTCCATGTCCTGGCTATTGTAAATAGAGCTGCAATGAACATTTTGGTACATGACTCTTTTTGAATTATGGTTTTCTCACGGTATATGCCCAGTAGTGGGATTGCTGGGTCGTATGGTAGTTCTATTTGTAGTTTTTTAAGGAACCTCCATACTGTTCTCCATAGTGGCTATATCAATTTACCTTCCCACCCGCACTGCAAGAGTGATCCCTATTCTCCACACCCTCTCCAGCATTTATTGTTTCTAGATTTTTTGATGATGGCCATTCTGAACGGTGTGAGATGATATCTCATTGTAGTTTCGATTTGCATTTCTCTAATGATTAATGATGTTGGGCATTCTTTCATGTGTTTGTTGGCAATCTGTATATCTTCTTTGGAGAAATGTCTATTTAGGTCTTCTGCCCATTTTTGGATTGGGTTTTTTTGTTGTTGTTGTTATTGAGCTGCATGAGTTGCTTATAAATTTTGGAGATTAATCCTTTGTCAGTTGCTTCATTTGCAATTATTTTCTCCCATTCTGAGGGTTGTCTTTTGGTCTTGTTTATGGTATCCTTTGCTGTGCAAAAGTTTTTGAGTTTCATTAGGTCCCACTTGTTTATTTTTGATTTTATTTCCATTTCTCTAGGAGGTGGGTCAAAAAGGATCTTGCTGTGATTTATGTCACAAGAGTGTTCTGCCTATGTTTTCTCCTGAGTGTGATAGTGTCTGGCCTTACATTTAGATTTTTAACCCATTTTGAGTTTACTTTTGTTTATGGTGTTAGGGAGTGTTCTGATTTCATACTTTTACATGTAGCTGTCCAGTTTTCCCAGCACCACTTATTGAAGAGGCTGTCTTTTCTCCACTGTATATTCTTGCCTCCTTTATCAA
>NC_041214.2:106714209-106714429 GCF_002837175.3 Physeter macrocephalus | reverse complement strand
GTGTCTTATAATTTTTTGCATACAGGTCTTTTGTCTCCTTAGGTAGGTTTATTCCTAGATATTTTATTCTTTTTGTTACAATGGTAAATGGAAGTGTTTTCGAAATTTCATTCTCAGATTTTTCATCATTAGTGCATAAGAATGCCAGAGATTTCTGTGCATTAATATTGTATCCTGCTACTTTTCCAAATTCATTGATTAGCTCTAGTAGTTTTCTGGT
>NC_041214.2:106713460-106713729 GCF_002837175.3 Physeter macrocephalus | reverse complement strand
TTGTGCATTTCTAAGAATTTGTCCATTTCTTCCAGGTTGTCCATTTTATTGGCTTACAGTTGCTTGTAGTAATCTCGAATAATATTTTGTATTTCTGCAGTGTCTGTTTTACTTCTCCTTTTTCATTTCTAATTCTCTTGATTTGAGTCTTCTCCCTTTTTTTCTTGATGAGTCTCGCTAATGGTTTATCAATTTTTTTATCTTCTCAAAGAACCAGCTTTTAGTTTTATTGATCTTTGCTATCGTTTCCTTCATTTCTTTTTCATTTA
>NC_041214.2:106689696-106713044 GCF_002837175.3 Physeter macrocephalus | reverse complement strand
AGTGTTCCATGAGCACTTGAGAAGAATGTGTATTCTGTTGTTTTTGGATGGAATGTCCTATAAATATCAATTAAGTCCATCTTGTGTAATGTATCATTTAAAGCTTGTGTTTCCTTATTTATTTTCATTTTGGATGATCTGTCCATTGGTGAAAGTGGGGTGTTAAAGTCCCCTACTATGATTGTGTTACTGTCGATTTCCCCTTTTATGGCTGTTAGTATTTGCCTTATGTATTGAGGTGCTCCTATGTTGGGTGCATAAATATTTACAATTGTTATATCTTCTTCATGGATCGATCCCTTGATCATTATATAGTGTCCTTCTTTGTCTCTTGTTATAGTTTTTACTTTAAAGTCTATTTTGTCTGATATGAGAATTGCTACTCCAGCTTTCTTCTGATTTCCATTTGCATGGAATATCTTTTTCCATCCCCTCACTTTCAGTCTGTATGTGTCCCTAGGTCTGAAGTGGGTCTCTTGTAGACAGCATATATATGGGTCTTGTTTTTGTTTCCATTCAGCCAGTCTGTGTCTTTTGGTGGGAGCATTTAATCCATTTACATTTAAGGTAATTATCGATATGTATGGTTCTATTACCATTTACTGAATTGTTTCGGGTTGTTCTTGTAGGTCTTTTCCTTCTCTTGTGTTTCTTGCCTAGAGAAGTTCCTTTAGCATTTGTTGTAAAGCTGGTTTGGTGGTGCTGAACTCTCTCAGCTTTTGCTTGTCTGTAAAGGTTTTAATTTCTCCATCAAATCTGAATGAGATCCTTGCTGGGTAGAGTAATCTTGGTTGTAGGTTTTTTTCCTTCATCACTTTAAATATGTCCTGCCACTCCCTTCTGGCTTGGAGAGTTTCTGCTGAAAGATCAGATGTTAACCTTATGGGGATTCCCTTGTGTGTTATTTGTTGTTTTTCCCTTGCTGCTTTTAATATGTTTTCTTTCTATTTAATTTTTGATAGTTTGAATAATATCTGTCTTGGCGTGTTTCTCCTTGGATTTATCCTGTATGCGACTCTCTGCACTTCAGGTCTCTGAGACTGTCCTCAGTTCTTTTCATTCTTTTTTCTTTATTCTGCTCTGCAGTAGTTATTTCCACTATTTTATCTTCCAGGTCACTTATCCGTTCTTCTGCCTCAGTTATTCTGCTATTGATCCCATCTAGAGTATTTTAAATTTCATTTATTGTGTTGCTCATTGTTGCTTACTTCCTCTTTATTTCTTCTAGGTCCTTGTTAAATGTTTCTTGCATTGTGTCTATTCTATTTCCAAGATTTTGGATCATCTTTACTATCACTATTCTGAATTCTTTTTCAGGTAGTCTATTTCCTCTTCATTTGTTAGGTCTGGTGGGTTTTTACCTTGCTCCTTCATCTGCTGTGTTTTTTTCTGTCTTTTCATTGTGCTTACTGTGTTTGGGGTCTCCTTTTTGCGTGCTGCAGGTTCGTAGTTCCCGTTGTTTTTGGTGTCTTCCCCAGTGGCTAAGGTTGGTTCAGTGGGTTGAGTAGGTTTCCTGGATTTGGGGACTAGTGCCTGTGTTCTGGTGGATAAGGCTGGATCTTGTCTTTCTGGTGGGCAGGTCCACGTGTGGTGGTGTGTTTTGGGGGTGTCTGTAGCCTTATTATGATTTTAGGCAGCCTCTCTGCTAATGGGTGGGGCTGTGGTCCTGTCTTGCTAGTTGTTGGGCATAGGGTGTCCAGCGCTGTAGCTTGCTGGTCGTTGAGTGAAGAGGGCTTTCAAAAGGCTGATGAGACGGCAGGTGTATAACATGAATGGCAAAGCTAGATAATGGACTGCAGGAACACACAGAAGCTGGAGCACCAATAGCCTACATTCAGACACCTCCAGTTATTCCAGCGATGATTATCTGGTTGGTGGATGCTCCATGGCCTCTCCGCATCTGCTGCTGTCCTTTTGGCTTGTTCCCTGCTCTGTTAGCACCTTCAAATCCTTATTCTTATTCAGAAAGTTCTGAACATATATAATGGAAATTTTCAAGAAGAATATATGCAGTGGATTCTCTGTTTAATTTTCAAATGTTTCAGGGCTGGCCAAGGAGACTCCTGAGGTGGACATGAGAAACGCCATTGAGAAGGGAAGACAGCAATGCTGAAGCCTCTGGGTACCTGATTACCTCCGGAGGCCGAGGTTATGTGGCTGAACCGCAGCACGTCCCACCAGGAGCGCGGTGAGGAGGTTGGGTGGGCGCTCAGTGCTCCCCGGCCAATTGAAGTCGCAGCTTGGGGAACCCGCGGAAGTGACCAGGGTGGCAGAACCCGGGAACACAGAAGTCGGAGAAGCTGAGACTGGTCTCTCCCAGGTCAGAGGGGCCTAGACCTGGAGTTTGGGGCACACAGGTGTCCAGGGAGCTCGAGTGTGGCTCCAGCCAGTTCCTTTGTATATTGAGGAAATATACTCATTCCCGCCCATTTTTATAGCACTGGCTTTTTTGAAATTTATGCATTACTACAAGAATTAGTCTAATAATGACAAAATTATGTGTGGGAAATAATCTAAAACTTATCGAAATGTTGAGCCCATACCTGTGGATTTACCCTATGAAAATACTTCAGTCCGCTGGCATGTACGGCTTCTATTATGGTCATATACAAACAGATGGCACAGAAGTGTCAGTTCTCACATCATAAACTCATGGAGTGACAGACAAGTTAATGAAACACATGTCCTTTTTTCTGATATTAAATGCACCACCATATGATAAAAGACTTTAAAATTAAGCTTTATAAGATTGTATTTGCCATGGCAAATTATTTACTTGGAAGAAAGTTGTCTTTCAATGAATTTCATCAAATTAACTAGAAGTAAAGAACTTAAATTAGCAAGTACTCTTAAGTTAATATCAGTTTATGTCCTAAATAGTAAATAAGTAACTCATATTTGGCCTAAGTAGTAGCTCATGGTATTTAACCTATAAAGGTTAGGTGCATTTAGTCTGAATAAACAAGCTTGGAAAAAAATTCTTCTTGAAAATCTTGGAAAATAGAGGGTTTGGGAGGAAATTTGTTAAGCACAGGTCAATTTCCTACCAGATAGAAAGGCATGTTTATAATTAATCTGATGGTGATAAAAAGGTTTTTAATTAGATTTCCAACACAAAATGGGAAAGGATAGGTTTGGAGTCAAACACAGAAGAGTTGAGCCATCTGCTGTCAACTAGCTCTTGCCAACATCTGATTTGCAGTTGAATTATTCCAGCTGATGACATGTGACATTTCTTTTAATATCTTACTCAAAATGAGTTTGCTGCTCTGCCACTTGATTAAATAGTAAATGCTCTCAAATGCTGAGGTTGGACTTTCAGAAGTCATAGCCATTGCCATAATGTTCCTCAGTAAACAAATCTAACTAAAGAAACATAGATCTGAGTTGCTGGCTCATGTATTATTGTTCTGTGACATGATTTTGAGTTACAGAAATTTGACCTCTGAGATATTCACATTTGCAATTTACAAACTTAAAATTTTCTTCACAGTTTTAGGGTAATGAGGCAGAGGAAACAAGAGTCACCTCTCTAGGTTTTGATCCATATCTGAGCAAAAAGGGAAGATGGTTTTAAGAAGTCAAAAACCTATTTGAACTCATTGCTTCATCTCTAGCATGATGAGTTTATCACCCGGCAAAAGAGTTGAGACTTATACTGCAGAAGCTCTCAAAAATTTAAACCATAAAAACACTGCAAAACAATGTGTTCTTATTCCCTATGGCCTAAAGCTGAAAAATTCTGTTTCTCTCAAGGTTTTAGGCTTATTAATAGCTACAGTTTTGCCTTCAGAATTATTGATCCAAACTGCCTTGAATGAAGGCTTTTTCCAAACTTTTCAATCACTTAGCCTCCACAGAAATCTCCATAAACAATTTTATCGTAACCTAACTAAATCAACCTATGTATGCCAATAACTATAATGCTAAATGTGTGTGTGTGTGTGTGTGTGTGTGTGTGTGTATTTGACAAGACACTGATTTATATATCATAAAGATAAAACCATGGATAGAAATTGGTTTTGTGGTAAAGAAGGTGAATATTCATTTCCTGAAGGAAAGCCCAAACCATTGGCGTATGAGTTCGTGACAGATAATGAGCATCCTCAGCCTGTCACAACACAAATTTCTCTACCGGTGATCCACATGTTCACCTGTAAGGCAAGGACTTGAGGCGATTATATTGGAAATGATGGAGCCTATTGACCACAGTTTTCGTCCCAGTTGCTTGTACCCCCTATGCATTCATAAATTTTTAATCATGACTATCTAACTTACAGCTACCAATGGCAGTTTTCTTTAGAAAAGACTTGGTCTCCTGGCATACTTGCAACATTTTTTTTCAGATTCTGACTGTGCGTTCTATCATTACAAAATCAAATTTTAACACCTTTTTCTTAATATATTCATCTGATATGAAGCAAAGACTTTATAGTTTCCCTAAAACGAGGCAACATATCTTAAAAGTTCCATTACTGTTTGATCACAAGAGGATGTAAAAGTTATGTAATCAGCAAATCAGTAACAACTTAGGTGGATGAATAAACACAAGCAAAATAAAATGCTAGTGGAACATGAATGGTCATCGTGGGTTTTCCTGAGGAGCCAAAGATGGTGCTTAGCAATTGGGATTTTAGAGAAAATAAATGGCAAGACCACTAACCAATCTGAACATAAGCTGGTTTAGAGTGCCTTGGTCCTGGAGGCCCCTGCCCGTGTTGAGAATCAACCCTTCATTTGCTGGATTGTGGCAAGAGGCAGAAGTGGCTTAAGCAATAAGGGGTAGGAGGAAACTTGAGAGACTCAGAAAAGTTGCTATATATATAACAGGTCCATCCAAAATCATTTTATATTTTAATAAAAGATATGGCTATATGTTGTACAATGCTGAATGTTAGTCCTGGTCTATAGAGTTGCTTCCAACATTCTCAACGGTGGATTTTTCTAACTCTTAGGATTCAGAAAATGAACCCTCAGAGTTCTAAAGGATATGCTAAATCCTGAAGTTAACTCTAGCATGTCTCTTCATACCACCAACATCGATAAAGCATAGAAAAACTGTGTACTTACTCAAGGAGGAATGAATGTAGGCTGTGTTTGTGTACGTGCATACACTGGTACTGGCAGGTAAAATTTGAGCACCTAATAGTTCCAAGTGCTTAAATATGTAATTCAAATACTTCAGCATTACCAACCCTTGAACACAACTATTGTCACATTAATAGTAAGACCTTATTTCCTGTATTTAACTCCCACCTTTATTCACAGGTATTCTGGCTGCCTATCAGATCCTCTCTAGTGTTCTGAGAGTTCCTGAAGAGTGTTTGTCATGTGCTCATGAAGCAGAATGCCCGTTACGGGGGCCATATAACACCTGCCATGCTCTTACTGTCTTTTACTCTCCTACCTTTTTATTGCTCTCTGTACATAAGATTTCTTGAATGTGTATTGGATGCTGCTGTTGTTGTTTTGAGGACACTGCTTTATAAATTGTACGGTTTCTGCTGCTGCCTGACCAGGACTTTAGGTGCCAAATCCTCTCTGTGATGAGGAAGAAATGTTCCATTCCTCACCAATGTGCAGCACTCTGTCACCAAGGCCACAAGGTATCACTACTTTTGCTCTGTCTCAAAAAGTTGGTCTACTTTTGCTTTAACCACTATTTGATAACTATTTCTCTCAAACTCAAAGCAATTCTGGAAGATAGTGAACTGAATGGCCCTCAACAGGATGTGACTCAGGGTGGACCATGAGTGTCCACCCTCTTGCACATCATGACTTACCTCAACAAGGCCAATTCGAATCCTCAGGGATGGATAAGGCTGCTGAAGAAGAGATGGTTTTCTCTCGTTCTGTGAGATCATATTATTTGAGGACCAACTAATTCTGCAGTTTCCAGGAGCCACTGACACCACATGGAGACAGTCTGAGAATAAAGCCAAGAAGAGGCAAGCACAGCATGATTTAGAGTTGTGCCCTATACCAGAGCAGCCACCAGCCACATGTGGCTTTACACTTGAATTCATTAAAATTAAGTTAACACATTCATTTCCTCAGTTGCTATTAGGCACACTTCAAGTGCTTAACAGCCACACAGGCTACCATATTGGACAGTTTAGATGTAAAACATTTCTGTAAACACAGAGCATTTTGTTGGACAGCATAATCTAGAGGAAGAAATACAGACCTAGTTTCATCCTTTAAATATCTGCATCCCACCTTGCCCTAAGCTGGATCCATCTTAAATTCCATTTTGGTTTAAGCTAAAATAATGAAAGCTTGTTTAAGTTATATTTCTGACCTTTGAAAAATGTATGAGAAGAAACTAACCCTCAAGCCTATTCCCCAGAGGGTCAGGAAACATACAACAGCCTTCTCACATTTTCCCAATTTCTTCCCATGACCTTTCCTGACAAGACTGAATCTCACTCTCTCCTTCGGAAAACGCACACACACACACACACACACACACACACACACACACACACACACATACCATTAAAAGAGACCTGGGGGCAGAGGTTTGGTAGGTGTTACCACAAAGCCAGCCTTTACTTCCAAAGAGAAACAAAGCCAGACATTAGTTAGAGTGGTGATAACAGATTTTATTCAGTAAATACTGACAGTAGGGGAAAGAGCTGAGCTCCATTCTGATTTGCACAGTGGTGACTGGGATTTTAAAGGCAGAATGACGGGGTAGAAAAGCGAAGCGAGCAGGGACTCAAAATTACCAAGGGCTGATCAGTGTAAACAGGATTAGGCCAGCCAGCTGACTCTGCTACGTGGCAATTATTAAAGTTAGGATCCTATCTTCCCAGAGTCTAGTAGATAGAGCCCCTAGCCTTCCTGATTATTACATTTCAAAGGAATGGTTTTCAGGTCCTTGAGAAAGACACTTCTGAGTTATGGGAGATACATCTACATCTTAAAGGTTCAGAGGAAGGATTCACAATTGCAAGACTTTCTTAGTAGATGCTTTAAGAAGAGACCTGGAGTTGGCTAGAACAAACAGTAAATTCTTCTGACATCCCTGAGCTTTTCAAAACAAGAACTCCAAAGGGGGCTGGTTGTCCCAGGGACACAAGGTCTTAGGCTGCTAGAAGCCATGTTAAAGTTTGGCCATGTCTCTGAGGGCCGGGGTTTGAACGGTGTTTTTGAGCAGAGAGTTCTTTGCAGTTCTCACTACCTAGATTTTTCCAGGATACACAGCCAAACATAAATTATGTAATTTAATCCATAAAATAATCATCTGATGTAAATATCATTATCCTCATTTTACAGATAAGGGAATCAAAGTTCAGAGGACTTAAATCACTTGTCCAGGTCACATACTAAAACGTTACAAAGCATACTGAAACCCAGCTTTCTCTGACTAAAGACTGTGTTTTTCCTCACATCATCCACAACTCTGTCTCCCTACTGGTCTCCCTAATTTTTCACACGTTTCAGTAACAGTTTTTACAGAAATGCCCTTGACTTTAAATGACAAAGCCCATAAGATATGAACAGGGAAAAATATCTCACAAAATGCCAGGAACTTGTGATTAACAGGCAGCAGGTGTACAAACAGAAAGTGTACAACTCACATCCACTGTCATCTCGGCAAATGGCATGGTCCCAAAGTTGCTGAAGGGGGAAATTTGATTATCTTTTCTTCCCCTGAAGACTGATAAATCGAATTCAGGCTGCTATTGTTCCAGATACAGCCTGAATCTTCCATAGGATTTTAATCAGCAGCAGAATTATGTAGCATATGGGAGCTATTTGGCTGAAAGGAGACTCCAACTGTTACTGGTACATCCTCCCAACATGAAAGGAAAATAATAATACGGAATAATCAGACTTTCTTATCTATGCAACAGCTTCCCTCTGAGAAACTCCATGGTTTACTGTACTACATTTTCCCAACATGCTGTTTGGTGGGTCAGAGAACTACTTGACTATAATCCTGGATGCTTACTGGCTGATTCCACCAACATGTTCATCTCTTTCATAGCTCTCTCTCTATCCCCATCTATAAATCTTATCTCCTCTCACCTTTCAATCTCTCTCTAATGATTAACTTTCACCCATTCCTCCTCACCTACACTACCCTGCCCTTCATTCCTCTTTCTTGCTACTAATTTCTTCCTTTACCACCCTTATTCTGTAAAAAGCCTAAATGGGAGCACAGGATTCATACGTGATCAAGTCTATAGTTCAATTACATCATCCTGTTATACTACAATGATGGTCAAATGTAGAGGTCACTTCACTTATTCACTCCCTTAGCCACCAAAATTTTATTGAATGTGTTTGTTTCAAGATTCAAAGGTAACACATGGTCCTTTCCTTCAAACATGGAAGACAAACATAAACAGGCAAAGACAATACAATGTGAAGTGTCATCATTTTATTGAGCCCATTAATGTATAGGAAAAACAAAGAAGGTTAGCAGCATGGTCTCTACGGTTGCTGGCGCTGGTCCCTAGAGCTTTTATTTTGTTTTTGTTTGTTTTTTGTTTTTTAACATCTTTATTGGAGTATAATTGCTTTATAATGGTGTGTTAGTTTCTGCTTTATAACAAAGTGAATCAGTTATACACATGCATATGTTCCCATATCTCTTCCCTCTTGCACCTCCCTCCCTCCCTCCCTATCCCACCCCTCTAGGTGGTCACAAACCACTGAGCTGATCTCCCTGTGCTATGCAGCTGCTTCCCACTAGCTATCTATTTTACATTTGGTAGTGTATATATGTTAGATCTGGTTCCAGAGCCAGGCTCAGAAACTAAATACCAGGCTTCTTTATAACCCCCCTCTCCCCTTTCTTGACCTTTCTTGACATGCCTCAACCCCTACTCACTCAGAAAGGTTGTGAAAGATATTATCAGGGATTGTTTAACAATCTTACACACACCTGAGAATGGCATTGACCAAGCTCACCTGTTAATTCGGCATTTTAAGTAACCCAGGAGTCAAATCTAAAGCTCTTGGCATATATATTTTCCTATAGCAGGAAATGCGAAGAATGAGCCACTGGTGCTATTGGGAAGCAAAACAAGATTTTGAAATAAAGTGTCAAGACCCTCTTGACACTCCTGTACTTGTCCCAAGTGTGAATTCCATAGTGGGGAGCTAGTAAATGTCATTTTTAAGCCCTCAGATACAAGATAGACTTTATCAGATGGCAGAGAGAAGAATGGTTGAAAGAGAATTGGCCAAGAATGACACACTCTTTCAGTCCTGGACCATGTCAGAAGATGTGATTTCCTTCTTCTGTCCCTAGACCTAGTTACCCAACAAAAACTCAGCTTCTAGGAGTGATAGGAGGTGCTTTCATTACTAAGGTATTGCCATCAAAGTTCTCAAGCCATGAAAAGGAATGCCTAAAGTAATGGGTGCTTGCAAAAGAAAACCTATATTGATTTTGTACAAGGGTGGGAATTCAGTAAAAGAGGATTTTTCCTTCAGAAGGAATAATGAAAAACAAATACAAACTCTTCCATTACCATCAAACCCTAGGAAGAATGAGGCAACAGAACAATTCTGGCTGTCTCAGATAAGAACTGAAAATGATTCTAATTCCTTGGGACCCTGAGAAGAGCGGTAATGTTGAGGTTTTATGCTGAGTGTAAAAATTAAGTAGTAAATGGGCTCAGGATAAGACTTTAATATACCATTAACCTTTTAAAAGTATATTGAAGATATAACCTTTTTTCTCTTCTTCTTTGTAGAGAAATAGATGCTAAATAAATGTTTGTTGCATCCATGAACGAATGAACAAATGAACAGACATTTTCGAATGCTCTAAAACAGGATTAAAAATTACTTGCTGGGCTTCCCTAGTGGCGCAGTGGTTGGGAGTCCGCCTGCCAATGCAGGGGACACGGGTTCGTGCCCTGGTCCGGGAAGATCCCACATGCCGTGGAGCGGCTGGGCCCGTGAGCCATGGCCGCCGAGCCTGCGCATCCGGAGCCTGTGCTCCGCAACGGGAGAGGCCATAACAGTGAGAGGCCCGAGTAACGCAAAAAAAATAAAAATAAAAATTACTTGCTTAAAGAATTATAAAAGTAAAAAGACAATTATATTCCAAAGCCATATGCAAGGAACTAATGAAAAAACTGTGCACAAAAAGTCCCAAATCCAAATAATAACCTCCCAGTAAGTTCATTAATTTTGATTTGCACTGATAACACTGCTATTGCAAAATTGATACATATTAGGATAACTGGCTAACTGCTTCAACAAATACCCCAAACAACCTCACTGTCTTCACACAATGGAATTTTATTTCTGGCTTACGTAAGAGTCCAATGGCAAGAGTGGGATTTGGGGGCAAGGAGCTCTGCACCATGAAGTTATTCAAAGACGCTACTCTTTAATTGGTTCTTCCATCCCCTATCACCTCCAAGTTCTCCACTGGATTTCCTACATTCAGTCAACAGATGATGGAAGAGAGAAAGCATGTGGCCAATAGTGTGGAAGGTCTTGTGGTCCAGGCATGGAGATGGGCACATCACCTCTGCCCACACTGCTGGCCAGAACTCAGTATTTGACTTTAAGTTAGAAGGGCTGAAAAGTTTCATTACGATAAATAAATAATAGGCATTGTCAGGTTTTAAGCAAAAAATGACAAGATGAAAGTGGAGAATTATACTGGCCATGCTGAATAGAAGAACCTAGTGAGGGGATAAACCAGAGACAGGGGGACCTGTTAAGAAGCTATTGCAATAACATGGGCAGGGAACGATGAGGCCCAGACCAAGACAGTAGAAAAAGAATGACAAGAAAATAATCAATATGAGGATATATTGACTGATTTGCTGAGTGAGCAGAAAAAAGCAAGTGATAGTCTTGGGCTTTACATATTTATAGGTATATACAATCACATTTGGATGGTCTTTTGGTTAACTGATGCATGCTATGTTGGTTTGTTCACTTTTTCCCACAGGAATTAGGAAAATAAAAATTTAGATGTGAAGAAAAGTGAATAGAATACAGTGTCTGTGGGAAGTCAGGGAAAGCTAACATGGAATCAAGGAAAACAAACAAATGAAGGGAATGTTTTGGGATTCTGAGGGTTTTGAAGTCAATGTATGACAGCAAATTAAGTGTCAAGAGAGCAAAAATTACATCCAAAATATTTCCCCATATTTGTTATGTTGCTATTTCCCACAACTGTCAAACATTCAGTTGCAAATAAAATACTTGAATAAATAATTTCATTTTTGGATGTGGCAACTGGTTTACAGTATGCATTTTTGAGAATTCTATAAAGATGCTATTTTTAGTGCTTAGAAGAGGAAATTTGTACCTGGGGAGGCTAACTGGTAACCAAGTAATCTGACAAATGATCTAGTGCAAATCAGCTTTAATCACATTGTTGGCATGCATTATAGGAATTAAGTAATGCTCAATAAGTTTAAAATATACAATGTAAGATCCATTACTTAGACAAACAAGGGTGCCATTAATCCCTGGAAAAACAAATATGTACTTTTCTAAAGACTTCCTGCAGCCTTTCTGCAGTTTGTGAGAGATAGGGACACAGCAGCTGGGCTGGGCACACAGCAATTTGTTAGTGGTAATAACAGCCAGAGTGAGGAACTGAATGTAAACTAGCATTTCAGTCTCCTCACATGGGTCAGCCCCTCTTCTTGAATCACACGTAAGCCTGATTACCAGAGAATTCCAGAATGTTCTCCCTGTAGTGAACCAGTCAAGGTAAAAGGAAAGAGACTTTTCTTGGGGCCTTCTACACATCTAATTTTTTTTATAGGAAGAAACAAATCCACACATAAACCTCAGTTGTTCAATGCAAAATTTGTAGAGATACTTTCAAGCATCTGTGTTATCTCCAGGCAACAGGAACATTTTTAATAAAATTTTCATTAATTTCTCAACAGTTATGCAGTAATCTACATGTGCAAGTACTCTATCAAAATGAATTCCTTTTATCATACATATTCATAAAGCAGAACTTGAAATGTTTAAGCACACACATTTAATATACTCCCAATCACAGTAATAGGTTTGGAGAGCAAAATGGAACAGAACAGACCCTAAAGAAGAATATGTAATTTCTACCAAATAACACAGCACCGAACAGTATGTAAGCTACTATGAACCAAGCACTCTCCACTTAATCTTTCCACATCCAAGTGAGGTACTAACATTGTTCTCAGTTGAGGAAACTGAGGCACAAGGTGGGAAAGTAACTTACTGTAGACACACAGTTTGGAAGTGGCAGAATAAATGTAGGGCTGGACCGAATGCAGGGTCTACCCTCTTAACCACTTGACTGTATTGAAGCAAGAGCACAGAGTATTTTACCATCAGAAGTGACACTGGCGGTTTGTGGGGTTGGTGGCAGGGTGTGACAGAAAGAAGAGCACAAGAGATAAAGCAGAAGTGATAACCAGAGATCATGCCATGAAGAAACTTGGGTTAATAGAAATTATAAAGCTACTGCTAGTGATTCCAATAAAAATGGTGATAGTCATAAGGTTCTGGATTTGTATGATATGTGCAAAAGGGTAATAAATAAATCAGAGTTGGAGCCTCGGCCAACCGCATCTATTTTCTGTCTTTTGAAAAATAAATACTGCTCAATAGTCCTCCTTTGACAGAGACTGGTAAATAAGAAAGGTTTGTTTAGTTGTAATTAACATTGGTCATCCTTCCTGAATCATTGCTTAGGTGCCAAAGAATTCTGTCTACACTCTGTTTTCAGAAGTTTCTGCCAAGTATCATCCTCACATCACTGACTGCAGTTTCCTCGGTAAAATTCTCTGTTACAGTCTCAAGATTTACCAAGGTACAGCCTGTTCTACATCAGCACATGTTTCTATAAGACCAATTAGCTCATATTTTTTCTTGATAAACAAAAACACATCTCATAATCTTAAATACACAGTCAAAAAATTTGGCACTATTGCTCATAGACCTGTAATCACTCATGCACATTACAACTTGTAATGAAATAACTGATTTTTATTTCAGAAAACTAGAGAATAGGTAATGAGAGCTGTTACAAGCATTTGGTATATCAAAAATTTTGTAAGTGCACACATCCTTTTTACACTTTCTTAGAGTGGATGGATGGATAGCTAGATCGATAGATCAATAGATAGATCGATAGATAATGAAGATAAAGATAACAAGTAGGTACGTATATAGATAGACCCAAAGTGCCCTAGTCTGGATTCCCCAGAAGCAGACATAGAAAACAAATTTATGGTGACCAAAGGGGAAAGGGGGTGGGGGAGGAATAGATTAGAAGTTTGAGATTAGCAGATACAAACTACTCTATGTAAAATAAACAACAAGGTCTTACTGTATAGTACAGGGAACTATATTCAATATCCTGTAACAATGCATAAAGGAAAAGAATATGAGAATATGAAGGAGATGAGCATGAACAACAGTTATCAAGGAGTGCTTTTAGGATCAAGACCTGTGGAAGCAGGGGGAAGGAAGCAGTACTGAGAAGGGGGAGAAGCAGAGCTGGGACGCAAGTATTACGAAGGCCACAGGTGACCACACATCTCAGGACTGGGATAGCCATTGAGAGATGTCCAGATTGATAAAAGGGACCTTCATATGCCCATGTTTGATTAGTCATTGAATATAAGCTGCCTCTGGAAGATGTGACCAAGGGCAAGTCAGGTTTCTTTAACTGGGGCACTCCTCCAAATGGGATAAGGGTCTTCTTTTATTAGCACTCTCTGCTCCTAGATGAATAAACATTTTATTCCTAAAAGAAGATCTGAATGGCATATCACAGTATTCTCACACAAAGGTATAGCAACTCTATAACATATCAAATTTAAAAACACAGGAATATATAATATATTATATGTGTAAAATACACATATATTATATTAAATATGCATTATATATATTTATATGTATATTAAAACAATGTATATATAGTAAAACCATGCATGATGACCAATTTTTCAGTATTTTATCTTGCTTAGAAATTATTCAAGTCCAAAGAACTATCAATTAATGACAAGAAAATATAAATCTGATATTTTAAAAATAACTAAAATCCTGAAAAATTATATTTTCAGCTGTTGCATCCAGAAGATAATGACTATTGATATAAAAATCATTGAAATTAGTAATTAATTTATAGAATATGTTTTTCTAAAATTCTTTTTTATTGAAGTATAGTTGACTTACAATGTTGTATTAGTTTCTGGTGTACAGCAAAGAGATTCAATTATACATATGTATTTCTTTCTCCTATTCTTTTCCATTATGCTTTATTACAGGATATTGAGTACAGTTCCTGGTACTATACAGTTTATTTTATACAGAGTAGTTTGTATCAGCTAATCTCAAACTTCTAATCTATTCCTCCCCTGTTACCCTTTGGTAAACATAAATTTTTCTGTGTCTGTGAGTCTGTTTCCATTTTGTAGGTAAGTTCATTTGTATCATATTTTAGATTCCACAAATAAGTGATATCATATGATATTTGTCTTTCTCTGTCTGACTTACTTCACTTAACATGATAATCTCTAGGTCCATCCATGTTGCTACAAATGGCATTATTTCATTTTTTTTATGGCTGAGTAGTATTCCATCGTGTATATATACCACATCTTCCTTACCCATTCATCTGTCAATGGACATTTAGGTTACTTCCATGTCTTGGCTATTGTAAATAATGCTGCTATGAACACTGGGGTGCATGTATCTTTTAGAATTAGAGTTTGTTTTCTCTGTATATGTACCCAGGAGTGGTATTGCAGGATCATATGGCAACTCTATTTTTAGTTTTTAGGAACCTCCATACTGTTTTCCATAGTGGCTGCACCAATTTACATTCCCACCAACAGTGTAGGAGGGTTCCTTTTTCGCACACCCTCTCCAGCATAACTGTAGACTTTTAAATGATAGCCATTCTGACTGGTGTGAAGTTAAACCTCATTGTGATTTTGATTTGAATTTCTCTAATAATTAGCAATGTTGAACATTTTTTCATGTGCCTATTGGCCATCTGTATGTCTTCTTTGGAGAAATATCTGTTTAGGTTTTCTGCCTATTTATTGATTGGGTTGGTTTTTTTTGTTGTTGACTTGTATGAGCTGTTTGTATATTCTGGAAATTAAGCCCTTGTTGGTTACATCGTTTGCAAATATTCCTTCCCAGTCTGTAGGTTGTCTTTTCATTTTGTTTATGGTTTCCTTTGCTGTGCAAAAGCTTATAAGTTTGATTAGGTCCCATTTGTTTATTTTTGCTTTTATTTCTATTGCCTTGGGGGACTAACCTAAGAAAACATTGCTATGATTTATGTCAGAGACTGTTTTGCCTATGTTCTCTCTAGGATTTTTATGATGTCATGTCTTTAAGCCATTTTGAATTTATTTTTGTGTAGGATGTGAGGGAATGTTCTAACTTCACTGATTAACATGCAGCTGTCCAGCTTTGCCAATGCCACTTGCTGAAGAGACTGTCTTTTCTCCACTGGATATGCTTGCCTCCTTTGTCAAAGATTAATTGAGGGCTTCTCTGGTGGCGCAGTGGTTGGGAGTCCACCTGCCGATGCAGGGGACATGGGTTCGTGCCCTGGTCCGGGAAGATCCCACATGCCGCAGAGAGGCTAGGCCCGTGAGCCATGGCCGCTGAGCCTGTGCGTCCGGAGTCTGTGCTCTGCAACGGGAGAGGCCACAACAGTGAGAGGCTGGGGTACCGCAAAAAAAAAAAAAAAAAAAAATTAATTGACCTTAGGTATGTGGGTTCATTTCTGGGCTCTCTATTATGTTCTATTGATCTATATGTCTGTTTTTGTGCCAGTACTATGCTCTTTTGACTACTGTAGCTTTGTAGTATTGTCTGAAGTCTGAGATAGTTATGCTTCCAGCTTTGTTCTTTTTCCTCAGGATTGCTTTGGCAATTCTGGGTCTTTTGTGGCTCCATATAAATTTTAGAATAATTTGTTCTAGTTCTGTGAAAAATGTCACAGTTACTTTGATAGGAATCACATTCAATCTGTAGATTGCTTTGGGCAGTATGGCCATTTTAACTATATTAATTCTTCCAATCCAAGAGCATGGGATATCATCCTATTTCTTTGAATCAATTTCCTTTATTAATGTTTCATACTTCTCAGCATTATAATCTTTCACCTCCTTGGTCAGGTTTATTCCTAAGTATTTTTTTTAATACATTTATATATTTTATTTATTTATTTTTGGCTGCATTGGGTATTTGTTGCTGCGTGCAGGCTTTCTCCAGTTGTGGTGAGTGGGGGCTACTCTTCATTGTGGTGTGCAGGCCTCTCATTGCTGTGGCTTCTCTTGTTGTGGAGCATGGGATCTAGGCGCGCGGGCTTCAGTAGCTGTAGCACACAGGCTCAGTAGTTGTGGTGCACAGGCTTAGTTGCTCCACGGCATGTGGGACCTTCCTGGAGCAGGGATCGAACCTGTGTTGCCTGCATTGGCAGGTGGATTCTTAACCACTGTGCCACCAGGGAAGTCCCCTAAGTATTTTTTGATGCAATTTTAAACTGGATTTTTTTTTTAACTTTCTTTTTCTGATATTTCATTGCTAGTGTAACGGAATGCAACAGATTTCTGTATGTTAATCTTGTATCCTGCTACCTTGCTGAATTCATTTATCAGTTCTAATAGTTTTGTGTGGCGCCTTTAGGGTTTTCTATATATAGTATCATGTTATCTGTATATAAGGACAATTTTACCTCTTCCCTTCCAATTTGGATACTTTTAATTTCTTTTCCTTGTTTGTCTGCTGTAGCTAGGACTTCCAATACTATGTTGAATAGAACTAGTGTGAGTGGGCATCCTTGTCTTGTTCCAGATTTTAGTGGGAAGGCTTTCAGCTTTTCACCAGTGAGTATTATGTTGGCTGTGGGTTTGTCATAAATAGCTTTTATTATGATGAGATAAGTTCCCTCCATACCCACTTTGAAGTTTTTATCATGAATGGATGTTAAATTTATCAAGTGTTTTTTCTGCATCTATTGAGATGATCATGTGTTTTTTGTCTTTTCTTTAGTCGATGTTGTATATCACATTGATTGATTTGCGTATGTTGAAATATCCTTGTGACCCTGGGATGAATCCAACTTGGTCGTGGTGTATGATCTTTTTTATGTGTTGCTGGATTCAGTTTGTTAATATTTTGTTGAGAATTTTTGCATCTATATTCATGAATATTGGCCTGCAATTTTCTTTTTTGGTACTGCCTGTCTGGTTTTGATTTCAGGGTGATGGCAGCCTCATAGAATGACTTTGGAAGTGTTCCACCCTTTTCAATCTTTTGGAAGAGTTTGAGAAGAATTGGTATAAGTTCTTCTTTGTATGTTTGATAGAATTCCCCAGTGAAGACATCTGATCTTGGACTTTTCTTTGCAGGGAGTTTTTAAAATTACAGTTTCTATTTCACTCCTAGTGATCAGTCTGTTCAAATTAATATTGTTGGTATAAGGGTTGTTTTCAGTATGGATGCCTGTCATGTCTTTCCTCAGTGTGTGCTGGCCATAATCCCTTGATAAGAGATATGATCAGTGTTGTGATGACCAGAGCTTGCACTGGATGTTGAGTGGGGCCTCCTCTTTGCTCTGTGGCTGTCACAGCCCTGTCGAGTACTGGGTCTGCTCCCTAATTGTTGGAGCAGAAGCCCCTAGATCCATTTCTGAGCTGTGGTGTGAGGCAGGCAGGACTGGAGCACTTCTGCTGGGAGAGGAACCATTGGGTATTCCTCCACAGGAGCTGTCCACCAGGAAGTACACTCTATGGTGTCACCTACCCCCAGTTGTGTGGGCTTACAAAGTACACTGTTGTTGGCACTGCCCCTGGCCCCACTTCAACTATGGGAATGAAGGCAATCAGCCCAGGTGTCCCTCAGGCACTGTGCTCACACAGCCACCAGTGCAGATTTGTTGGCACAGATCTGCTGAAGTCAGGTACCAGGACCGCCATAGTCATGCACCTGGACCCCCTGCAAGGAGCTACAGAATCAGACCAGACCACGGCCCTGCCTCCACATGCGCACTCCCGCAAAACCCACAGCTGCTAACCCCGGATCTGCCCCTGCCACAGGAGCACCAGTAATCTGCTCAGATGTCCCACAGGCACTGAGCTTACAAAGCTGCTGGCAGCACGTAAATCCGGGGGCAGCACAGCCACTAGGAGATGGCTCAGATTTCAGCCTCTCCATGTGTGGGCAACCTGTCAGTGCCTGTTTGCTCCCAGGGCTCGTAGAGGTGGGGCCGTGCCTCCTGTGAGCACACCGAGAATAAGGCCACTATGTCTGGGGCTCACGCCTCCCTTCAGCACTTGTGTTAAAAATCGGGCTCCTATAGCAGACCTAGGCTCAGTCCTGTGGATGCCCCCATTGCAGCTCAGACCACACTCCAGCCCCTTCAGGTTGTCTCCATGCAGCCAACCCCAGTCCTCTCCCTGGGTCTGTGCTCTGAAGCCTGAGTTTCAGCTCCCAGACCCCGCACACACCAGCAGAAACACATCTCGGGCTGGGGACTGCAGGGAGGTGGCCAAGACCCTCTGCACTGGTCTCTCTCTGTTCTGCCTGCCACAATCCAGGTGCTGCACTCTCCTCTGAGCCTCTGAAGCTCCCTTTCTGTCTTGGCCAATCCTCTAGCCAATGAAGGGAGTTCCCAGGGTGAGGGGAACATTTTCTCTTTCACAGCTCCCTCACTGAGGTGCAGGCCATGTACTGATTCCTTTTTTCTTTTCTTTTCTTTTCTTTTCTTTTGTTCTACTCAGTTATGTGATGATCTTTGTTGCAATTTTGGTTATATGAGTTTTTTTGCCAGCTTTCAGCAGGTATTCTGCGAGAACTGTTCCACACGTAGATATATTTTTTTATGTATTTGTGGTAAGAGATGAGTCCATGTCCTCCTATTTTGCCATCTTGATCTCTGTCCCCTAAAATTCTTAAACATTTTGTGGGAAAGATGTTATTTATCTGATTGATATACCAGAAGTATAGGATGTATATAAGATGTTTAGGAAGTTTAAATAAAAATCACACAGATAAGACAAGGTAAATGCATATAGCTGTTTTAAAACCCAAACTGGCAAACCCAAAGGAGACAGATCAAGATGGTGGAGTAGGAGGACATGGAATTCACTTCTCCCCAGGAACACATCAAAAATGCATCTGTATGTGGAGCAATTTTCAGTAAAAACTAACTGGAGACTGGCAGAAAGACTATTACACAATCAAGGCTATAGGAAAGAACCACAAAGAATGGGGTAAGGCAAGAGAAGTGATCAGGTTGGGACCTGCACCACAGGGAGGGTACTCAAAAGAAGAGGGGGATTACATGGGCAGAGAACCTCCCTACAGAGTGAACAGTTTGAGCAACAGATTGGGCACACTGCCCTGGGGTCCAACACCATGAAGACAAGTTCCCTTGACTGGTTAGAGAGCTGGTAGGACTAACAGAAGGGCTGGGGGAAGCCTGGACTCCACTCAGGAGGAACACACACATGCTTGCTTACCCCTAAAATAGAGCAGAGGTAGATTGAAACTGCATGGGATGCTGGCCAGTTTCCCATGACCGCCCAATGCGTGCCCTGGCCTCAGCCAAGTGCTTACTCTGGCCCCGCTTGTTTCATGACACAGCTCCACACTGGAGTAAGCACTGCCACAGCCAAGGGGAGAGCTCCACTGTGAGGGGTGGAACCAGCACAGACATGGATCAGTTTCTGAACAGTGTAGGGGCAGCCCTTACAGTGCCCAAGGAGGCAGCCATCAAAAGCAGTTCTGGGCTCTGACTGTAGCTGGTGCCACCAAATCTCATACCCAGACCCACCCCAAGCACCTGCAACAGCCCTTATTGATCCAGCACTGCTCCCCTCTGGGACAAGGCAGCCAGTGCTGGGAGTGGGAAGAACACAAATTTAAAGGGAACAGAGCGACCTCAGGGCTGACCCTCATAGCTTCTGCTCCAGCAACTTAGAGCCCACCCCCAATAGGGTGGTGCTGGCCACTGGGCACACTGAGCAGAGGAGAAGCCCTGGCTTACACTTGATTCTGGTCTATCCCCTCCATCCTCAGCCCCACCTCCTACCAAGGTGATACGTGCCAGCAAACCCTGGGGAAAGATATGATGCATGCTCACATCAGATCCAGCTCTCGCACCAAAGCCACTGGGTACACACAGACTATATAAGGATGCTCCTATACGAGGACACCCCTTCAAGACCGGAATTGGAAACTGTTTCACCTAATTTCATAGAGACAGAGAAAGTTAAGCAAAATGAGAAGACAGAGGAATTTGTTTCAATTGAAAGAACAAAACAAAGGCCCTGAAAAAACAACTAATGAACATAAATAAACAATTTTCCAGATAAAGGGTTCAAAGCATTAGTAATGAGAATGCTAACTGAATTGGGACAAGAATAGATGAACACAGTGAGAATTTTAACAAATAACTAAAAAAATTTTTTTTTTAAAAGAGCCAGTCGGAACTGAAGAATAACTGAAATGAAAAACACACTAGAAGGAAATAATAGCAGGCTAGGTGATTCAGAAGAATGAATAAGTGATCTGGAAGACAGAATACTGGAAATCACCAAACCAGAACACCAAACCAGAACAGCAAAAACAAATTTTAAAAAGATAACAGTTTAAGGGACCTATGAGGCAACATCAAGCATACCAACATTCACATTATAGGGGTCTCAGAAGGAGAAGAGAGGAAGAAAGGAGTAGAAAATGTATTTGATGAAATTATGGCTGAAAACATCCTGAATCTGAAGATGGAAACTAATAACCAGGTCCAGGAAGCACAGATGCTCCCTAACAAGATGAACCCAAACAGACCCAAACCAGGACATATCATAATTAAAATGGCAAAAGTTAAATATAAAGAGAGTATTCTAAGGACAGCAAGGGAAAAACAAAGAGTCATATACCCGGGAACCCCCATAACGCTATACGTTGATTTTTCTGCAAAAACTTTGCAGGCCAGGAGGGAGTGGCAAGATATATTCAAAGTCCTAAAAGGGAAAAACCTGCAACCTAGGATACTCTACCCTGAAAGATTATCTTTTAGAATTGAAGGAGAGATAAAGAACTTCTTAGACAAGCAAAAATTAAATTAGTTCAATACTAAACCAACCCTCAATGGTCTTTTCTAACTGGAAAGGAAGGGGATATAACAGTAAGTATCTATAGTAAAGGAAAATTCCCACTATTAAAGGCAAATATATAGTAAGGCTGAGGATGAACCACTTAAATAAGCTAGTGTAAATATTAAAAGAGAAAAAACTGTAAGATCAAGTATAACTACAATAATCAGTAAAGGTATAAACATGAAGATGTAAAATATGACATCAAAATTTTACCTCAAGGGGAGTAGAAAATGTAGCTCTTTTAGAATCTGCTTGAATGTAAATGACTGCCAGTTTAAAACAAGTAGATATAGTTATAGATCTGCATACATGAACCCCACAGTAAACACAAATCAAAAACCTACAATAGATACACGAAAACTAGAAAGAAAGAATCACAAGGATACAACTAAAAAAAACCATCAAACCACAAAGAAAGAAACAGAAAGAAGGAAAGAACAGAAAACAACCAGAATACAAGTAATAAAATGGCAATAAGCACATACCAATCAATAATTACATTAAATGTCACTGGACTAAATGCTCCAATCAAAAGACATCGGTTGGCTGATTGGATAAAATAATCAAGACCTATCTATATGCTGCTTACAAGACACTCACTTCAGAGCTAAAGACACACACAAAATGAAAGTGTTCGAAGATGAAAAAATATTTCATGCAAATGGAAACCAAAAGAAAGTGGAGTAGCAATACACTAAGTCCCCTACATACGAACGAGCTCAGTTCTGAGAGCATGTTCAGGAGCCCAATTTGTTCGTAAGTCCAACAAAGGTAGCCTAGGTACCCAACTAATATAATCATTATATACTGCTGCTTTTATGCTTGCTTCTGGACATCCTGAGCTTGAAATAAAGATGCTATACTACAGTACTCTATACAGTACCATACAGTAAAGTACACAAAAGCACAACCGCTTGTAGAGGACGCACGCACGTGACAACGTACACCAGACACGTGAACTAACTTACATGACTGGACATGCAAACACATGTTTGCACCTTTGAAGGTGTATGTAGGGGACATACTGTACTCATATCAGACAAAATAGACTTTATTTTTTAATTGGGGTATAGTTGCCTTACAATGTTGTGTTAGTTTCTGTTGAACAACGAAGTGATCAGCTAGATGTATACATATATGCCCTCCCTCTTGGACCTCCCTCCCACCCCTCCCCCCATCCCATCCATCTAGGTCACCACAGAGCACCGAGCTGAGCTCCCTGACCTATGCAGCAGGTTCCCACTAGCTGTTTTACCCATGGCAGTGAACATATGTCAATCCCAATATCCCAATTCACCCCACTCCCCCATCCCCGCCCCATGCCCACACATCCATTCCATATGTCTGCAGCTCTATTCCTGCCCTGCAAATAGGTTCATCTGTATCATTTTTCTAGATTCCACATACGTTCATTAATATACGATATTTGTTTTTCTCTTTTTCACTTACTTCATTCTGTATGACAGACTCGAGGTCCATCCATGTCTCTACAAGTGACCTAATTTCGTTCCTTTTTATGGCTGAGGAATATTCCATTATATATACGTACCACATCTTTATCCATTTATCTGTCAATGGAGATTTAGGTTGCTTCCATGTCCTGGCTATGAAATAGTGCTGAAATGAACATTGAGGTTCATGTTCTTTCTGAATTATGGTCTTCTCTGGGTATATGCCCAGGAGTGGGATTGCTGGGTCATATGGTAGTCCTAATTTTAGTTTTTTAAGGAACCTCCATACTGTTCTCCATAGTGGCTGTATCAATTTACATTCCCACAAATAGTGTAGGAAGGTTCTCTTTTCTCCACACCCTCTCCAGCATTTATTGTTTCTAGATTTTTTGATGATGGCCTGGTGTGAGGTGATACCTCATTGTAGTTTTGATTTGCACTTCTCTAATAATTAGTGATGTTGAGCATCTTTTCATGTGCCTCTTGGCCATCTGTATGTCTTCTATGGAGAGATGTCTATTTAGGTATTCCACCCATTTTTGATTGGGTTGTTTGTTTTTTTGATATTGAGCTTCATGAGTTGTTTGTATATTTTGGAGATTAATCCCTTGTCAGTTTTTTCATTTGCAAATATTGTCTCCCATTCTGAGGGTTGTCTTTTTGTCTCATTTATGGTTTTCTTTGCTGTGCAAAAGCTTTTAAGTTTCATTTTGTCCCATTTGCTTATTTTTGTTTTTATTTTCATTACTCTTGGAGGTGGGTCCAAAAAGATACT
>NC_041214.2:106688686-106689656 GCF_002837175.3 Physeter macrocephalus | reverse complement strand
CTGTTTTTGTGCCAGTACCATACTGTCTGATCACTGTAGCTCTGTAGTATAATCTGAAGTCAGGGATCCTGATTCCTCCGGCTCCATTTTTGTCCTCAAGATTGCTTTGGTTATTTGGGGTCTTTTGTGTTTCCATACAAATTGTAAAATTTTTTGTTCTAATTCTGTGAAAAATGCCATTGGTAATTTGATAGGGATTGCATTGAATCTGTACGTTGCTTTGGGTGGTATAGTCATTTTCAGAATATTGATTCTTCCCATCCAAGAACATGGTGCATCTCTCCATCTGTTTGTGTGATCTTTGATTTCTTTCATCAGTGTCTTACAGTTTTCTGAGTATAGGTCTTTTACCTCCTTAGGTAGGTTTATTCCTAGGTATTTTATTCTTTCTGTTGCAATGATACAATAGACTTTAAAACAAAGACTATAACAAAAGACAAAGAAGGGCATTACAGTAAGTCTCCTACTTATGAACCTTCAAGTTACAAACTTTCAAAGATGCAAACGTGCATCCGGTTCCAGCAAATAACCAGAACCTGTGCCATCAATGTCAGGCATGAGTGAAATTGCAGCTTGCACTCCATCTCCTATGCTGAAGATCCTTCAGCTCTACCATCTCCCACCTCTTCTCCCTCCTCCAGTCAGTAACTCTTCTTGCCTGTTCACTCAATACCAGCCCCTGTATAACAGCTGTTATATGGTACTACTGTATTTTCAAGGTACTGTAATATGAAAGTAGACATAGAGGGAACTTACCTCAACATAATAAAGGCACTGTATGACAAACCCACAGCCAACATCGTCCTCAATGGTTAAAAACAGAAACCATTTCCACTAAGATCAGGAACAAGACATGGTTGCCCACTCTCACCACTATTATTCAATATAGTTTTGGAAGTTTTAGCCACAGCAATCAGAGAAAAAAAGAAATAAAAGGAATCCAAATCAGAAAAGAAAAAGTAAAGCTGTC
>NC_041214.2:106673165-106688607 GCF_002837175.3 Physeter macrocephalus | reverse complement strand
ACAAAATTAATGCATAGAAATCTCTTGCATTCCTACACACTAATGATGAAAAATCTGAAAGTGAAATTAAGAAAACACTCCCGTTTACCACTGCAACAAAAAGAATAAAATGTCTAGGAATAAACCTACCTACGGAGACAAAAGACCTGTATGCAGAAAATTATAAGACACTGATGAAAGAAATTAAAGATGATAACAAATAAATGGAGAGATATACCATGTTCTTGTATTGGAAGAATCAACATTGTGAAAATGACTATACTACCCAAAGCAATCTACAGATTCAGTGCTATCCCTATCAAACTACCACAGGCATATTTCACAGAATTACAACAAAAATTTTCACAATTTGTATGGAAACACAAAAGACCCCAAATAGCCAAAACAATCTTGAGAAAGAAATATGGAGCTGGAGGAATCAGGGTCCTGGACTTCAGACTATACTACAAAGCTACAGTAATCTAGACAGTATGGTACTGGCACAAAAACAAAGGATGAATCTCCAAAATTTACAAGCAGCTCATGCAGCTCAATAACAAAAAAACAAACAACCCAAACCAAAAAATGGGCCGAAGACCTAAACAGACATTTCTCCAAAGAAGATATACAGACGGCCAACAAACACATGAGAGAATGCTCAACATCATTAATCATTAGAGAAATTGGCCATGATGAACCTAGGGGCAAGACGGGAATAAAGACACAGACCTAGTAGAGAATGGACTTGAGGATACGGGGTGGGGAAGGGTAAGCTGGGACAAAGTGAGAGAGTGGCATGGATATATATACACTACCAAACATAAAATAGATAGTTAGTGGGAAGCAGCCGCATAGCACAGGGAGATCAGCTCGGTGCTTTGTGATCACCTAGAGGGGTGGGATAGGGAGGGTGGGAAGGAGGGTGACGCAAGAGGGAAGAGATATGGGGATATATGTATATGTATATCTGATTCACGTTGTTATAAAGCAGAAACTAACACACCATTGTAACGCAATTATACTCCAATAAAGATGTTAAAAATAAATAAATAAAAGAGGATTTAAAGAAAAAATGTACTGTAATATTAAAAATGTGTTCTGTATTTTTTGTTTGTTTTTTATGTTATATTTGTGTGAAAAGTATTATAAAACTATTACAGTATAGTACTATATAGCCGATTGTGTTAGTTGGGCACCTAGGCTAACTCTGTTAGACTTACGAACAAACTGCACTTACAGATGTGCTTTCGGAACAGAACTCATACATATGTAGGGGACTTAATGTATATATTGATAAAGGGATCAATACAAGAAGAGACTATTACACTCACTGACATATATACACCCACTACAGGCACACCTAAATACATAAAGCAAATATTAACAGACATAAAGGGAGAAACTGACAATAGTAAAAAAACAGTAAGGGTCTTTAACATCCCCGTACATCAATGGACAGACCATCCAGGCAGAAAATCAGTATGGAAACAGTAGTCTTAAATGGCACATTTGACCAATTGAACTTAATAGATATCTACAAGACATTTCATCCCAACAGCAGAATACGCATTCTTCTAAAGTGCACATGGAACATTCTCCAGGATAGATCACATGCTAGGCCACAAAACAAGTCTCGATAAATTTAAGAGTATAACCAAAGAGGTGAAAGACCTATACACTGAGAACTATAATATATTCATGAAAGAAACTGAAGATGATAAAAAGAAATTGAAAGGTATTCCATGTTCATGAATTGGAATAGTAAATATTGTTAAAATGGCCATACTATGCAAAGCAATCTAAAGATTTAATGCAATCCCCATCAAAATACCCATAACAGTTTTCACAGAACTAGAACATGCAAACTTAAAATTTATATGGAACCACAGAAGACCCAGAATTGCCAAAGCAATTTTGAGAAAAATGAACAAAGCTGGAGATATCACACTCCCTGACTTCAGACTGTACTACAATGGTACAGTAATCAAAACAGCCTGGTACTGGCACAGAAACAGACATATAGATCAAATGGAATAGAATAGAGAGCCCAGAAATAAACCCGCACACCTCTGGCCACCTAATCTATGACAAAGTAGACAAGAATATACAATGGAGAGAAGACAGTATCTTCAATACGTGGTGCTAGGAAAACTGGACAGCTACATGTTAAAAAATGAAATTAGTACATTTTCTCATACCATCTACAAAAATAAACTCAAAATGGAGTAAAGACCTAAATGTAAGAGCAGAAAACATAAAACTGCTGGAGGAGAACATAGGCAGAACACTCTTTGACATAAATCATAACAATATTTTTTTGGATCTGTCTCCTAAGGCAAAAGAAGCAAAAGACAAAATAAACAAATGAGACCTAATTAAGCTTAAAAGCTTTTGCACAGCAAAGGAAACCACTGACAAAATGAAAAGGCTTACTGAATGGTAGAAAATGATTGTAAATGATATAACTAACCAGGAGTTAATATCCAAAATTAATAAATAGCTCATACAACTCAATATTAAAAAAAAAAGCCTAATTAAAAAATGGGCAGGGCTTCCCTGGTGGCGCAGTGGTTGCGAGTCCGCCTGCCGATGCAGGGGACACGGGTTCGTGCCTCGGTCCGGGAAGATCCCACATGCCGCGGAGCGGCTGGGCCCGTGAGCCATGGCCACTGAGCCTGCGCGTCCGGAGCCTGTGGTCCTCAAAGGGAGAGACCACAACAGTGAGAGGCCCGCGTACCGCAAAAAAAAAAAAAAAAAAATAGGCAGAAGACCTGAATAGACATTTTCCCAAAGAAGACATACAGATGGCCAACAGGCACATGAAAAGATGCTCAACATTGCTATTCAGAGAAATGCCAATCAAAACCACAATGATATATCACCTCGCACCTTTCTGAATGGCTATTATCAAAAGGACCAGAAATAACAAATGTTGGCAAAGATATGGAGAAAAGAGAACCCTAATACACTGTTGGTGGAAATGTAGATTGGTGCAGCCCCTTTAGAAAACAGTATGGAGCTTCCTCAAAGAACTAAACTTAGAATCACCATATGTTCCGGCAATTCCACTCCTGTTTATAAATCCAAAAAAACACCAAAAACACTAATTCGTGAAGACACATGTACCCCAGTGTTCACAGTAGCATTATTTACAATAGCCAAAATATGAAAGCAACCTAAACGTCTATCAGCAGATGGCTAAGGAAGATGTGGTGTACACACACACACACGCACACGCACACGCACACGCACACACACACACACACACTGGAATATCACTCAGCCATAAAAAATAATGAAATTCTGCCATTTGCAACAACCACGCACACACACACACACACACACTGGAATATCACTCAGCCATAAAAAATAATGAAATTCTGCCATTTGCAACAACGTGGATGGACCTAGAGGTCATTATACTTCAAAAAATAAGTCAGACAAAGACAAATACTCTATGTAATCCCTTATATGTGCAATCTAAAAAATAAAACAAATGAATATAACAAAACAGAAACAGACTCACAGATATAGAGATCAAACTGGTGGTTACCAGTGGGGAGAAAGAAGGGGGAGGGGCAGGATAGGGTAAGGATGAAGAGATTCAAACTATTATGTATGAAATAAATAAATAACAAGGGTATATTGTACAGCACAGGGAAATATAGCCATTGTTTTATAACTTTAAGTGGAATATAATAAAAATGTTGAATCACTATGTTGTACATCTGAAACTAATTTAATATTGTAAATCAACTATATTTCAATTAAAAAAATAAAGTAACTGAGGTAGGGAAAAAAGCATTTTCAAACTAGTCAGAATTGTCTAAAAATTTGTTTTAATTACGGAAGTCGGGATTCTTGTGTATTTTTTTTAAATGCTTTTAAACTGGCATTTTCAGTGAAAAGTGTTCGTTTGGTGTTTTTTGTTGTTTATTTTTTAAGGGTTCCATATTTAAAGTATTAGATATTTAGTGTCTTTAATTCTCTAGGAAATTTTATGTTCCCTTATATTAGACTTTTATAAACCTTATTAGCTTCTATAAACCAATCAATATAGAACTCCTTAATTTACAAGATTTTATATCTAATTGATTTACTTATTTTTCCAGAAGTAAGAGAATATTTGTAACACAAAATGAGAGATAAAGACTTTTTTGCAATTACAGACACAGACACACAGCTTGTAGCTTTAGTTCTACACCCTTAGTCATAAATTAAAATAAACATGGAGAACAAAAGCTCACAAATCTGCATGTCAAAATGCTCTTAACCTTTTCAGTGGAAGGCTGATGTATTCTTGAATAAACAAGGAAACCAACAAAATTTTCTGTCATCTCTCACCCAGCAGAATAGGTCTCTACACTGTTTAAATGGCTCTGGAATGTATTTACTTGGAAATCTCTGGTGTAACCTCCAAAGCAATCAAGGTACAATTTTCAAAATTTAAAAAGCTGAGTTAGAATAAAGTTGTGAAAAAATGTGTTTAACTCATTGATGAAAAAACCAGGAGGACTGTAAAGCAGGTTCATTAATTCTATTGGTAAAAAAATCAAATGACATCTAAACCCAGATCTCCCAAGAGGCAGTATTTCAGCTTTGCCAGATCCAACGTCAGAACAGGTTGTTCTTCCTCTGTGACCATCTCAATGAAAGCTATACTGGCTAAGAGATCCACTTCTCTCTACTCTATTGATACCATAAGTCATTCTACTCTGTAACTGCAGTATCCTCTATCCATGTTGAACTGCCTTTCTGGTTTGTTCAAGTTATCTCTTAAAATACCTATCATTGTTTTTGTTAGCATTTTGGTTAGAAATTTTTATTTTAATTAACTCTACTTTTCTCAAAATTCACATTCTTCTATTTTGCATAATATGTAAATTTCTAGGAATGCATATAATGTGTTATGGTAGAAACACTTCATTTCTCCTCCTTCTTTGATTTTTTTGTATATGAAAAGCAGAAACAAAATGGCTAAACTCAATCTCTGATGGGCTAACACAAAAATTTATTCAAATTTTATTCAAAATTTATTCTTGAAAGAACCAAAAATCCATGAGCCTCTTTTATCAGCTGTCTACTTTGATGAAAAATCACCCATGCATGATGACTTGTCTTCCCTCCATCAGTCTTACTCTGACAAATCAGAGCAATACTTTGGCAACTACGAAAAAGAACAAATATTCAAGCAAGGAGTATTTTCAGACTTTTCCTATGTTAGTTGCCTAGGGAATTATACTCCTATAAATAATAAAGCACTCTACAACTTACTCTAACATTTTTTCTGAATTAAAGTTTCTGACACAGCATGATATGGCTGATTATGCCAATGAATTTTCCCCCTTAAGTCAAGAAAAACTGCACAACAATAATTATCTAATTAAGATTCACATAATTATGATTACTAAATTCCAAGAGAACTGTTGTAGTAACAGTATAACAACTTATCTAAGGCCAATTAAGTTGTGTTTCCTTTCTGCTTTAATTTATTTTAATCCAAAAGAGCAATAAACAGGATATGTCTGGTTGATGATTTAATTAATTACAGTATATTAAGAAGTTAGAAATTGTTATGATGCTGAAAACCTCAATGCCCTTCAAGGCTGGAATCTTTATTCCTTATTCCCTAAAAAGTTTAGGATTTTCACTAATTTCATAAGTGAGGCTATATCCGAAATTAAGATCAACCCACAAAAAATGTAATGATTCAGGGTGTTTAATAACTGAGAAAGGGGGGAAAAAAAAACCCAGGGCACAATCACTTTTAGTGAAATGGAAAGGATTATTTTAATGTCTTTGAAAGTCATATTGGAAAAGAACAATGCAAAGTTGAAACCCCATTTACTTTCTGAAATGGACAGAGCATTTGAGGGCAAAGGAAATAGGATCAAAGAGAAGGTGTGAGATAGATTTTATTCAAGGTCTTTGATTTATGTGGTTTGAAAACATCTCTAAGACTATTCTTGAAGAAAAGAGTAAGAGAAAAAGGATGTTAAAATTTTCAATGTGTTCCACAGTCCAAAATCAAAAGTTCCGAACACAATTAGAAAAGAAGGAAAACCCCAGAGAAATATGGAACTAGAGAGATATGATTATGATAAAAATCTGAAAATGTTTTTTCTTATTCTTTTTCTATGATCTTAGGTTAAATAATGCATTGGTTTCATAGCTGCCAAATAAGTGATCACATAATCATTCATGTTTTACAATAGCAATACACAGTATGAGAAACTGTCAATATCCTCAGCTATTCACTCTTGGTTCAATCTTCAGTTCTTTTTCTCAATATTTCTGACCACAGTTAAGTATCTAATTCTTCATTCATCCATCTTTTACATCTTTCTTCATATACCAGTTAATTCTCTTTTAAGAGATAAACTGGTATAATTCTTTATTTCCTTTCACTTTAAGAATTTTCAACCTCTATGTGGTGGTACATTAAGTTAAAAAAACCACCGCCAAAATTTCCTATTAAATTCAATAGAATTGCATTTACTTTCTTTACAACCATCAATGTTTAACATTTTGAGAGGATGATGGGTTCACACAGTTTTACAAACCTGTCATCCATGACATTTTAAAGAGATTTGTCCTAAGGATTTCAAACTATGAAAAAACTTTGATATTTAACTCAAATATCATCAAATGGAACTTGCTTTAATTTCTGTTATTTTTTTAAACATCTCAGATCTCTCTAAGCATTTATTTTCTGTTTAGTATCCCTCCATAGCAGTAATTATTTTTTTCCCTTCCAACACCTGTTTACATGCACAATAAACACAGATCCAGTTATTCCAGATTTTGAAGATGAGCTATAGATAGACTTGAGGCTATACACAATTGTTAATATGGGTTAACACTAACTTTGTTGTTTTAACAATTGTTAAAAACAAACATGTGGGAACTGATGTCCTTGATTATTACCACTGGAATCTACCAAATGTTTTTACTGCCTCTCACAGAGAAACCCTACACCCATTTCTTCTCCCCCTGATATTTTAACTCAGAATATGTCAGAAAAATGGAATACAGTCATCCTTCCGTATCCACCGGTTCCACATCCATGGATTCAACAAACCGGGGATGGAAAATATTTTTTTTAAAAATTCCAGAACGTTCCAAAAAGAACTTGGATTTGCTGCATACCAGCAACTACTTACATAGCATTTACATTGTATTTATGACTATTTACAGAGCATTTACACTGCATTGGAAATTATAAGTAATCTAGAGCTGATTTAAAGTATACTGGAGGATATGTGTAGGTGCAAATACTGCACCATTTTACATAAGGGACATGAGCATCCTCAGACATTGGTATCTGTGAGGGTCCTGGAAACGATCCTCTGTGGGTAACGAGGGACTACTGTACCAACTGAAAGAGGCATCCTCGCTGCTTCCCCAGGAAGAAACCTCTTTTACAGATAAGTAAACTGACTTTTAGAAATGTAAATTACTTGCCCAACATTGGTAATACAGATTTTAATTAAAACTAAAATGCCTTTTCCTCTACACCACTAAGCTGGTCTTTATTATTTCTTTTATTTTAAAGACTCCTTAGTATCCTGGATTCCTTTCTATAGCTCTTTCTTACATTTACTTACAGTGACTTTCTCACACCTGAATGACTCTTACTTGTGTATTTATAAATAAACTTTTAATATTGAATAATCTTCATCTACAGTGGAGTAGTATTATTCAGAACAATTATTTGTCAACTGGAAAACAATGCACAACCTATAAGTTGAGAATTATGTTTTATTCAATGGACTCTGAGGACTTAAGCCCAGAAGACAGCCTCTCAGGTAGCTCTGAGGGACTGTTCCATAGAGGTAAGGGAGGTCCCTGGATACATAGGAGTTTTTACAACAGAAATCAGGTAGTTAGAACATTGAAAGATTACTGTTAACTTAAAAAAGACATGTTAAGTTAATGAATTTAGCCCTTTTCTATGTATGGGAAGATGCAAGAGTCTGGGCTCAATGAAATCATTCCCTTGATATGCACCTCAGCTATCTAGGGCCAGTATCCTCTTCTTTCCCATCCTGAGTCCCCTCAGGGCTCACAGTGGGGGGAAGCTGCAGTGGCTGATGACTTGAGGGCCACAACATCCTTTGTTTGCTGATATGGTAGGTGGCATTCCTAGTCCACATAATTAACATATATGAAACATTTTCTAAATGACCAGATTATAAAAGATTAAATGTTAAGTTATGTGGTTAAAAGTCAGTAACCCACACCACTTTTTGCCTTTTTATGTTTACTTTTAAAGGTTTTCTTGTTAAGGAAAGAACTTCTGAGTGTTTACTGTAGTTCCTTTCCCCAAGGCAACCTCTTATTTGTCAGGACCTCTGCATTTCTTTCTCGCCTCAAGGAAACAATCTTACTCTGTGATTGTACAGAAAAACCTGTGATTAGAGAAGGGAAGTGACTAAATCATCTGCAAAACAGTTACAGAGTTTCAAGAATGATTACTCTTTTTGAACAGTTTTTATGTTGGAGCATATTTTTTGTAGCTTTTTATTTTGCATTTGAACTTAATATCTCTCATTTCGAACTTCAAATCAAAGGAAATAGGGCACCAAAGAACACAGATGTTCAGAGCTTAGCAGTTTTAACGTACAGAGTGTTTTCATACAATTTAGAACTCTATTTATCTCATAAAATTTAAAAGTCCAATTTAAGATGTGTTTAAGACTTATAGAAAAGGATACTATTGAAATGAAGATGGAAATTCTGAACCTTAACTTTTTCTAATTATTATAAGAATCAATGGTATTTTGTCTTATGAAAGGACTCTCAAAATGGAGTACTGCTAATAGAGCTCTCGAAAATGGAGCAGGGAGCCCACTCTGGAAGTGGGACTTTCATACAAGTCTTTTATGCCTGGATAGAATTGGACCTTTTGACCACTACTGTCCTAACAAAGGCATCCAGAATATCTGCCAGAAACTCACAGTTATCGGGCCCTTACCCCAAAATAACTCATGATTCCTTAAGGACAAATATTTTCCAACTTGTATCAGAGTTGACCACAATTATCACCAGGCAACTTTAACAACCTTGTGGCTTTTTCTCTTTATTGGCCCCTGACTCTTTCTCTTTCCAGGAACACACTCTCATTTTTTCCCCCAAGTTGCAATCCTTAGGACCCCAAATAAACTAGTTTCTTATTTGAAGCCTTCTAAAATTAAATTCAGCAAGTGTTTCATCCCCATTTTACAGGTAGTCACAATTACATAGTTGGCAATTCCAAATTAGGTTTGTCAGTTCTAAAAACAACATGGGATTTTGTTTATATCTTATCATAGTAAAGTTCCCTGATAAAGACAGTAAACAGTTAAAGCTCTCAATGTTAAAAATATCAATCCATCAATGATATGTTTGCATTAATACTTTATCTCAAGAGATATTAAAGATTATCTTGGTTCTTTTTCTCTCTTCCTCTCTTTTTAAGAAAATATGAGATCTTACACTCAAGAGTGTTTCTATTTTGCAAAGAATATAAGATTTACAATCCCTCACACACAATTAGTATTTCATAAAATATTGTAATTTTTAATTTCTTCTTTCATCAGATAATTAATGAATACCTATTACAAACTCTGTATGTCTGCCCTCACAGTGTGTACAGTCTACTGCTGATGATGGGCAGTTATGAAAGGGCATTAGGGTAACCTGAAACAATGTACAGTGTTAGGCAGTTAGACATCAGCAGCAAGAAGGTGACAGTGGCGAGAAAGACAAGAGCAAGCAATCAAGTCACACCCAACCATCTGGGGACTCTACCCTGACCCCACTCACAACAGGCGAAACTATGGTCGTGTAGTGGGCAGCTTATCCTGATAAAGAGGGGCACAGTAACACAAGGGAACGTCCCCTTGTGCATGCCCAGACCAGACAGGCGTAGAACCTATAGTAAACCCAAACTCATTATACTATAATTATAATAAAATCTACATGTGATTTTGCCCTCCCCGCCCCCGTGGGCGTTTCTTAGCGATTCAAAGGTGAGAGCATGCGCAGCAGTAATAAACTTGTTCCATAGCTCGGGACGGTCAATCAAATAACGATCCCCTGTCACATACCCCTGCCTCCCTGCAAAATGCTCCTTAATAGAGCCCTTAAGCCTGTACAGGAAGGTTGTTTTCATTTCGCGAAAACAGCCGCCCTCTCTCTCAGAGTGTACCTTTGCTTCCATAAACTTTGCTTTGGGCTTGCTTCACTTCGCTGAACCTGCCTGCTCTCAGAAACAGCTCTCTCTCTCTCTCTCGCTCTCTCTCTCTCTCTCTCTCTCTCTCTCGCTCTCGCTCTCTCTCTCTCGCTCTCTCTCTCTCTCTCTCTCTCTCTCTCTCTCTCTCTCTCTCTCTCGCTCTCTCTCCCCGTCTCTGAGAGTGTATCTATGCTTAAATAAACTTTGCTTTGTGCTTAAGCCTCAAGTGGTAGTTTGCAATTCTTTGCTTACTATCGTGGGATGGAGATAACTGGTCCAGGTCTTCCGTTGACCTCCTCGGTTGAAGCTATTTTGTTACAATGCACGTCAAACGGGTGACACAAGGAATACTAGTGTTACAGGAGCCTTTAAAAAAATACATTTGACCAGAAGTCAGGGCCAGAAAATGCTTCCTGGAAGAGTTGGAAAACTGAAAAGAAAGTAACAGCTAGGTGACAGGAGAGAAAAATATCTTTTAGACAGAAGAAATAGCATAAACAGCATATAGGAGGCTCAGGAGGAAAGATAGCTGGTAGAGGCCGAAGGAGAGAGAAAGAGATATTATTAGTGCTTGTAAGGAAGTAAAATAACACAATGAGAGATGAGACTAGAGAGAAAGCCAGTGAACTCACTATATAGGAGTTTTTACACCAAGTTGAGCACGTGGTCTCACCTCTATCCTAACATCACTGAGAAGTCATTGGAGGGTTTTAAACAGGAATGTCATAGGCTGCAATGTGGAGAACAAATTAGAAGGAAATAAACTTGGATAGAAGACCATTTGGGAACCTGTTGCCAAAATATGAAAAAAAGACGAAGGAATCTAAATTGGGGAGTGGCTGTGCATGTGGATCTTTATAGAGGAATCAAACCTATGTGGTTTGTGGACTAATTGATTTGGGGACATGAGACAGAGGAACCAAGGATAATCCCTCTTTGATTTAGGCAAAGAGTGCATAGAGGTGGCATTTACTAAGGGTGCAAAATGGTTCACCTTTGATGGTAGAAAAAGGATTTCAGTTTGAGATAGGCTATATTTGAGGTGTTGTGTCATTTGTATGAAACTTCAATATCAGAGTCAGAAATATAGAGATCTTTAGGATTCACATAGAGGATGGTCTAAATTGTCCAGGAGGAGATAGGGCTAAGAAGACAACCTGAAAAGACCCAATAATTAAGGGAAGAGTAGAGAATAAAATCCTGGAAAGGAAATTGAGAAAAAATGGCCACTTATTTAAGAAATATAAATCAGGGCAGTATAGAGTCATGGAATTCAAGGAAAGCCATATTTGGTAGGTAAAATAATGGCCCCCCCAAACATGTTTGGGTATTAATCCTCAGAAACCGTGAATATGATACCTTCACAAAGGGCAAAAAGGACTTTGCAGGTGTGATTAAGTTAAGGATCCTGAGATGGGAAATTTTACTGTATTATTATCTGGGCAAACCCAATGCAATCACAAGGGTCCTTACAAAAGGGAGGCAGAAGGGTCAGAGTTGGGGAAGGAGATGTGAAGAGGGAGAAGTGATAAAGAGAGATAAGCCAAGGAATACCAATGACCTGTAGAAGCTGGAAGACACCAGCAATTGGATTCTCCCCTAGAGAGAAGGAATATGGCCCTGCAGATTCATTTCAGACTTCTAGCCTCTAGGACTGTAAGATAATAAATTTATGTTCTTATAAGCCACTAATTTTCTGGTAATTTGTTACAACAGCAATGGGAAACTAATGCACTATGTAAGAGTTGAATTTTGCAATACAGAATTCACTGATGACTTTTGAAAGAGGGGTATTCTTTAGAGGAAAAGTCGTGAGATTGCTTTTTTTGGATCTTTAATTATGTCTCTGACCTTGATGTTTCAGGTTGCTTGCTTCTTCAGCTCCAAGTCTGGGATATATGAGGCAAGAAGAAAACCCAAGGAATTCATCACTATATTGTTTCTTGGGTCTCAAAATTCCTGGGTCGTCTGCCTTCCTCTTTCCACCTTTCAGAGTTTTCTTATGTTTGTTTAACATTTAATGTCCAGGGTTTTAGCTGTACTTATCAAAAGGAATAGGGGGAAATATCACAAATGATATTTTAATTTTAATTTTTAAGTTATTCTTTATCTGTGTTTTCCAAAATTTTTTACTGGATATGAACTACTTGTGTTTCAAATAAATGTGTTTTTACAAATATAATGCCTAGAACAGCACTTTATATGTCACATAGCAATTAATATACAAAGTTAAATTTATTTTGCAAAAAAATAACAAATCTGAAACAATTTAAAATAGACAAATATAATAAATGTCCCCTATTATAATATGATTTTAATATAATAATATATTAAAATCCTATATAACATTTAACTCATCAGTGACAACCTTTCAAATAGCATTTTCTAAAATATATTCTGTATAATGTGATTTACAAAATACTTAGCAACTGGTATGGACCAGGCAGAAACTAGTAAGAATGACTGCCCAGAAGTCAGAAAGGACTGGCTAGAACAACACAGTGGGCATATCAGCCTTTAAAACCCTAGGAAAAAGTGTTCCATGGCCAGCTACTTTGGGAAAATAATACTATTTCCTCTTCTTGGGAGTTCTTGTCAGGGAAAAAAAAAAAAACTATCCTCAACATCATTAAATGCAGACTTTTATTTTATCATAAAATTATTTTCTCATGAAAAATTTTTTTCTGGCAACACCTATTCACAGCCTGTAGAATATGCTCTGTCAAGTGCTTTTATGCTAAACTATTATTCTGCTGAGCCATTTCTTATCCGTATCCTTTTCTAACCACTTGATAATTATTGCCACTCAAATAGAATGTGTTCTGTAAAATGGCTTATTCTGTAGCCTAATCTGTTTAAGAAAAGTGACACATCTGAAATTAAATCATGTGAGATATTAACATTTCCCTGGACCTTTGAATACATTTATTTGCTAGATGCATATCAGAAATAAATAAAAGCAGCATATTAGGAAAAAGGTGAAAGGTATAGGTTTAGAGCTAAAATCACCTATCAGTTTTCTGCAGTGTCATCCCTTATCAACTGTGCTCTTTGTGGAGAATTTTGCAGCTGGATCTTGGCTCAGATGGAAACTACAAAGTTTAACTAGTGATTCCTGCCATGACCGCAAGATGAATAAATAAATGAAGACCTGCAGGCCAAGTACAGTATTTTGTGTGTTTTTATGAAATAAGGCTGAATAAGAATTCTATTGTATGTTGATCTAATTCCTCTTTCATAGAAAGACAACACAATTTAGAAACTTCCTCAATCCCTTGGCTATTGAAATTGAGATGGGAACCTACTTCTGCCTGACAATAAAATCTTTTTTGCTTTCACTATATCATATTGCAGTATTTAGATAACACATGAAATAAAGTTATCCAAGGACACATAATGAGATATCTCTAGGGGTAATTACATTGAAAAAAGAGGATTTGAAATATTTTTTTTAAAGTAGTACACAATTTAAACTTTTACTAAACAGCAAGTACAGTCAATTAATTTTCATCACTTTCAAAATAATTTTGTTATGTATCATAAAAATAAGCATTAAAGATTCCTATAAAAATGGTTTATACATGGCCCAGGATATACATGTTTAAATCAACTATAACTAAATCCAAATGCCTTCATAGATTAAGAAAATATTTTTGTGAACAGGAAATGGAAGAGGAACATCAAGAGGCAAGTAGTCCTCAAGCTGCAGGTCTCCTTGCTCTGAGTCCAGAAGCAGGAAGAAGCACCAGGGCATAAGGTGGCCAAGGTAAGAGGGGAAACCTTAACCAGGTTTATCGCTTAGAAATGAGCCAGGACTGGCCTTCTTGGTGCCTAAAAGGAGGCTGATAAACTGCTACAGAAAATGTAACCGAGCAGGACCCTCTAGTGCCTTCCCGGGACAGATCCCTCCCCCATATCCTCTGCTTCAGCTCCTCTGTGAAGTACCCAGATATTATTATCTCATGCATATTTCCTGAGTTTTTCAGAGGCTAAAAACCACCACCAAATGGAAGAAATTAACTACAGTAAGTCTCCTACATACAAACCTTCAACTTGTGAACTTGAAGAGGATGTCCATACATCCTCTACAAGCGGTTGTGCTTTTGTGTACTTTACTGTACAGTACTGTTGCTGTGCAACACGAAAAGCTTCCTAATGAAGATCTGATGGAATTGGAGGCCCAGAGAAAGGATGAAGAGAGACAAGAGGAAGAAGAAGTAACTGAAGAACTGAAAAGATTCACGATGCAGGAAATGGCAAGGGAAGTTTTTTATTTGAGGAGGCACTGTTAGTTTTTGAGGCACAGGACCCGAATGTGGAATGGTACAGGAAGGTTGCAGCAGCCGTTCCAAATGCAATCCAGTGCTACCGTGTCAACTATCATGAGAAAAAAAGAGCTACTACCCAGACATCACTGGGTCGGTTTTTCAAGAGAGTAAATAGAATTGAATCCAGCAAGGAACCAGAACTTGTGTCATCAACGTCAGGTGTGAGTGAAACTGCAGCTTGCCCTCCATCTCCTATTGCTGACAATCCTTCAGCTTGACGCCAGCCCCTGTATGCCAGCTGTTGTACGGTACTACTGTACTTTTCAAGGTACTGTACTATAAGATTAAAAATGTTTATTTTCTGTGTTTGTTTTTTTATGTATTATTTGTGTGAAAAGTATTATAAACCTATTACAGTACAGTACTATATAGCCGATTGTGTTAGTTGGGCAGTTGGGCACCTAGGCTAACTTTGTTGGACTTAATCAACAAATTGGACTTACGAACGCACTTTCGAAACAGAACTCATTTGTATATAGGGGACTTACTGTACTTGATGATCATGAGCACGTAGTTCCCCGGACTTACTGGCACCCAAGGACTGATAATGTTAACTGCCCTGTTACTTCAACATCAACAAATCAGAGAACTGTACAAGATGATCACATACCCTGCAACACCCACTTCCCTCACCTGGCCTTTAAAAATGCTTTGCTGAAACTCTTCACAGAATTCAGGGTTTGGGGAGCATGAGCCCACCCACCTCCCTTCTCCTTGCTTTGACCTGCAGTAAACATTTCTCTGCTCCAAACTCCAACGTTTTGGTATTGTTTGGCCTCACTGTGCATCAAGCACACAAACTTGTGTTCAGTAACAAAAACTGAATGTGGGAATAGCTTACATAAAGCTACCAACTTAAGAAGGAAGGTCATAGCTTTAAAACCGGATCCTAAACCAAGCCACGCACTGGACAGGTCGC
>NC_041214.2:106638925-106672259 GCF_002837175.3 Physeter macrocephalus | reverse complement strand
GCTGAGCCTGCGCGTCCGGAGCCTGTGCTCCACAGCGGGAGAGGTCACAACAGTGAGAGGCCAGCGTACTGCAAAAAAAAAAAAAAATATTGCATTGGCAGAAGAATTTTCATTAGCAAAAAATAAATGCTAGGAAATAATGACATGACATCATCAAAGAGCTGAAGGAATTCTATACTAGTTCAACCATCCTCCAAGAGTAAGTGTGAGGGTTCTCCATCTGGCAGTGTGGCAGACTGAATTCTCTGAGAGATTCTCCTGCAATAAATCAACTAGATAATGGATAATATAGTTCTCAATGCATGCAGTGCTTGCAAGAAGCAGGGAAGTCCGTCATCCCTCCCTCAGAAGGAACAAACTACAAGTTGAATGTGTGAGCAGTGAGAGGCAATCAAGTGGGAGAAACATACCCCTTAAGAGCAGGTACCCATAATATGACTGTAATTGTACTACATTAAACATTGGGCCAGCAACCAAATGAAGAAGTTAAAGCTGATGCTTAAGAGACTAATGGAGTCCTAAATGTATGGTCCCCCAGGGCTCTCTTCAGAAACAAAAGGTGAAGGAAAGCATTCACAATTTAAGCCCACAGTATTCTCAGATTAAGATCAATCAAGTGTAAGTTTCTAATATCATTAATCAGATGCTTCCTGAGTGAGGCAGCAGAAACAAACAAACAAAAAAGGTTTAATATACCAAAAACCTTGAGAGTGGAAATGTCAAGTGCAAAATATAAAATGGAAAATGTATTTTAAAAAAAGATAAATTCAGAAATGGAACAAGCCTCAAGAGATTTTCAGAAATGATCAGGCAATTCTAGAAAAGCAATTAAATGGAATTTCTAGATATGAAAAATGTAATTGTTGAAATGAAAGAAGTACAATAGAATGGGATAGAAAATATAAAAATGAAATATATACAGGCATACCTCGTTTTATTGTGCTTTGCTTTATTGTGCTTCACAGATATTGCATTTTTTACAAATTGAAGGTTTGTGGCAACCCTGCATTGAACAAGTCTATGGGCATCATTTTTCCAACAGCATTTGCTCACTTCGTATCTCTGTGTCACATTTTGGTAATTCTCTCAATATTTCAAACTTTTTCATTATTATTATATTCATCATAGTCATCTGTGGTCAGTGATCTTTGATATTACTATTGCATAAAGATTACAACTTGCTGAAGGCTCAGATAATGGTTAGCATTTTTTAACATAAAGTATTTTTTCAGTTAAGGTATGTACATTGTTTTTTTGTAAGATATTATGCTTTACACATCTAATAGATTACAGTGTAAACGTAACTTTTATATGCATTGGGAAACCAAAAAATTCATGTGACTCACTTTATTGCAATATGGATCCAATAAATTCTAACTGGAGTCATAGTGAAACTGAGCAGGACCTTGTGGGGATCTTCCCAAGGACACAACAGTCCTGTGTCCTCCACACTTGTTTGTAGAAAACTTTTAGCTTCCTAGGCCTTTTCCAAGTTCTAAAGAGCAAATAATTTAACCAGAGAAATGAGAAAATGTAGAAATAAAGGAAAACAGTGAAGCAAGACAAAATAATAATAGTTTAGCCATAAAACAAAGTCAAGAAACTTTAGTTCCTCCTCAAAGGCTACAGATAATATCTGAGCCATATCCTTGTTTCGTTTTACAGATACTAGAATTCCCATCAGGTGGAAGAAGTTAACTGCTGATCACCAGCATGTAGATCTCAGGCAAATTGGAAACAGAAGGTTGATGATTGAGATTCCTGAAACATCACCAAGTTACTTCACCACCAACCAATAAGGAGGATGTTCATGTGCTGCTCAAGCATCCTGTGACTCTCTCCCTCACCTTGTCTTTAAAAATCCTTCACTGAAAGCCATAGGAGACTTTGGGTTTTGGGGGCATTAGCCACCCATACTCCTTGTTTGGGCTCACAATAAATGCTGCACTTTTTTTTTTTTAACAACTTGGTGTCAGCACATTGGCTTTACTGTGCACAGGTAAGAGGATCCAAATTTAGTTTGCTAGCACTAGAAAGAGAGAGAAGAGAGAATAAAAGAGAGGCTTGTCAATAAATTTATAAACTCAGCTAAAATTGACTAATTCATAAAAAACAGAACTGAAAACTTAAGACAAAGTACAAAGTCTGAAGAGTCCTAGAATTATTATAAAAATTAATCAATAACTAAAAAGAGAAATATTCCAGGTCTGGGTGATTTACCATGCAATTTCTAATATACTTTCAATGATAAAATCTTTCTAATTTACACAAAGTCTTCCAAATAATGGAAAAAGAGGACGGGTGCATATTGCCCAAATCAATGAGAATGGTACACTGGTCTTAAAGTTTTAACCTTGATATACAGATTCAATAAAGATAGTTAAAACAGGAAAGACAGACATTCCTTTAGGATAAAAACTCTAAGCAAAATAGCAAGAGAAATGAACTTACTTAACCTGATAAGTCTAATAAAAACATATTGCAAATGTTACTGTTAAGGGTGAAATTTAAGAGGCATCTCTTTCAAAGTCAGAAATTTGACAAAGATTTAACTGCTTCAATTCAACATTTAGTGAGAATGTCTAACTAGTAGCATCAGGCTTGACAAAGAATAAGGGATTAACGATTTGAAAGGAAGAGATAAAACTCATTACTCATAGATAATATTGTACAATCAAGAAAACTAAAAAAAAATCCAAAGTTTGTAGGAATTGATGAGAAAACAGACAAGTGGTTGGTTATAAGATTAATATACAATAATCATGTGCATTTTTATATCCCATCAACAAACTGGGAAAAGCCTTGTAAAAATAACATCTACAGTGGCCAAAAATACAGTAAGTTTCCTAGAATATATCTAACAAACATTGTTTCACAACCCAGATAGAGAAAATTATACAAATATAAAAAACATCCCAGATGATAAAGTGATGAAAACATATGTCATATGTGTGATGAAGAGGCATTTTTTAAAATATCAATTCTCTCCCAACTGACCCAAAGATTCAATGCAATCCCAGTCAAAATCACCATAGGATTTGCTGTAAATTTTGATAAGCTGATTCTAAAATGTTCACAGAAGAGCAAAGAGCCAAGTATACCCAAAACACTTATAAAGAAAAAGGCAGGCAGACTCGCCCTCAGCAAAAACAGAGCTTAGTATAATGCCAGATGAATTAAGACAATATGATGTATGTTAAGGGAAAACCAAATTGCTTGATGGAAGGAACTAGAGAGTCCAGAAGCAGATCCATATATAAATGGAAACAACAAATGAGAGAGGTGGCATTTCAGATCACTGAGGAAATGTTGTCTTTAATTTATGGTGATGGTTTTCTACACACAAATCAAATCACATGAATTCATGACTTAAATGTGAAAAGCAAAACTTCAGCAGTTTTGTAAGAAAATATAAAAGAATATCTTTATGTCCTATAATTCAAAGATAATTTTTGAGGCATTATGATATTAACTGTAAAAAAATTAAAATTCCACATTATTTCATAATGAGTCATTCAAATGTATATATACACTAAAACCAATATGGTTTAACCAATATGGTTGCTTTTTACATTACAAAGCAGGCGGTTCATAGACCACAATGAGCTGATTTCAAAACATTTTCAATAATAAATAATCTTACAGGGCAAATAAACTCAACAAATAAAGTATTCTATGAATATTCAATAATTATGTCTAAAGAAGAGGATATTAAATTTATTTTAGTGGCATGTGCATAAAATAATAGAAAAAGGACTAGCGTGAACTAGAACTGATATTTTTCTTTTTTTTTTTTATTGTTGTTGTCCTTGCATCAAATATGTACTTTCGGATCCTCCCGGACCGGGGCGCGAACCCGGTTCCCCTGCATCGGCAGGCGGACGCGCAACCACTGCGCCACCAGGGAAGCCCCTTTCTTTTTTTTTTTTATTGTTGTTGTCCTTGCATCAAATATGTACTTTCCTTCCAGACCAATTTTTTCATCTCAAAAAACTCCAACTCTGTAAATAAAATTCACCTCAACCCAAAAACTACTCTTGCAAACAAGCCAAAAATCTAAGCAAGAATATAATAGGAGACCAATGATACCTACCTACTTCTTCCATTGTATTCAAAGCATTTTTTTTCATTATCAACTATTATTACTATGAGACTTGAATCTTCTTTCATACAAGTCCTGGAAATTTTGCCTGTGCATTTAGCCATCGTGTTGGTTAAGGTAAATGAATTCCTTTAGTTTTTTAGAACTTTCTTGGGTTATTCAAACCTCACTGACCACAATCATTAGTGCTGGATAACTTGACATCCAGTCCCTAGAAATAAACCTAGGTAGTATACGTATACATAAGTTGCTGCTGCTGTCCTTAATGCTACACTGACTATTCCTTACAAGTAATCAGAGGGAATGTGTTGGAAATAGATTATCTCTTGTTGCAAACTCATGAGTCATTATCATTAGACATCTAATTAGTTTTGTAAGCATTTGTAGAATGTATACATATGCAGTTGCAACCTATCTTATTTGTTTTCTGCTTTTTTAAGTCTTCTGAAAGCAGCAGATGGTCAATAAATGCTCAAATAAATGACCTTATGGATATTTGTTTTCAACTTATTAATTAAAAAAAGAACACATACCAACGAGTGTGCTTAATTCAAAAATTAGTTTTTAGAAATAATATTCTCAGCTGTAATGCATTTTAGTAACATACCCCACTTATGTTTGTTTGAAATTTTGCCATCTCATTACTTATACCAAAATCCATCTAAAAATATAGAGACAGCATTGATCTTTCTTCCAGCAGTGTTGACAAGTACTTTACTGCCATTTGCAGCAATGTGGATGCACCTAGAGAATATTATGCTTAGTGAAATAAGTCAGACAGAGAAAGACAAATACTATATGATATCACTTATATGTGGAATCTAAAAAATAATACAAATGAATGTATATGCAAAACATAAACAGACCCACAAACTTGTGGTTACCAAAGGGGAGAGGGAAGGGGGATACAAATTAGGGGTATGGGGTTGACAGATACAAACTGCTATATATAAAATAGATAAGCAACAAGGATTTACTGTATAGCACTGAGAATTATACCCATTATCTTTTAACAACCTATAATGGAATATAATCTGCAAAATACTGAATCACTATGTTGTACACCTGAAACTAACACAATATTGTAAATCAACCATACTTCAATTTTTTTTTAAAAAAGAGTAAATTAAGATCCACACAACTAATATTTCAAAATGCTGGTTATTATATTAATCTCATGTGTACTTTGCCTAATGATTTTCCAAACATTAAAAACCAAATGGGGAGACTTCCCCATTTGGTTTTTAATGTTTGGAGGTGCAGTGGTTAAGACTCCACACTCCCAGTGTAGGGGGCCCGGGTTCGATCCCTGGTCAGGGAACTAAATCCCACATGCATGCCGCAACTAAGAGTTCCCATGCCACAACTAAGGAGCCCTCCTGCCACAACTAAGACCCGGTGCAACCAAATAAATAAATATTTTAAAAAACAAAAAAACGAATGGGGTTGGTGAATTGGTGGTCATTACAACACCCACCAGTATTCCTATAAACCATCTGCCCAGCTTTATGTTTTTACACCAAGCAAAAAAGTAAATTCTGCATGACTCTTCTCTTCCCAATTAGATCACAAACTTCTCAAAGGCAGGACCATCTTCTTCCTATTTTATGTCCTCTGCAGCACCTTGTACCCAGCTGGCTCTACATATAATTAACTGGAAAAAGAAAACTAAAATAGAAATTAAAGTTGAATTGCGACTTAATACAGTGCATAGTACTGACATTTGTGTGGAACTCTCTTTACTCCCGTTCCTCTTCAATTTTTCCATATGCAAATACCCTAAATTCAGTGCATTTAAAGAGGCCCCCCCCTGCCCCCTGCCAAATACAAATAGCTATTCTCTCAAGCATGTTATGACCACCAAATGAAATATGTCTGTGGCTTTGTTTAAAGCACACAAAAATAACATATTTGGGGACTTCCCTGGTGGCACAGTGGTTAAGAATCCGCCTGCCAATGCAGGGGACACGGGTTCGAGCCCTGGTCCGGGAAGATCCCACATGCCGCGGAGCAACTAAGCCCGCGCACCACAACTACTAAGCCTGTGCTCTAGAGTCCGCAAGCCACAACTACTGAAGCACACGCGCCACAACTACTGAAGCCCGTGTGCCTAGAGCCCATGCTCCGCAGCAAGAGAAGCCACCGCAATGAGAAGCCAGCGCACCGCAACGAAGAGTAGCCGCCGCTCACCACAACTAGAGAAAGCCCACGCGCAGCAACGAAGACCCAACGCAGCCAAAAATAAATAAAATTAAATCTTAAAAAAAAATAACATATTTGAAGCAATTTTTAGTTTCTGTTTCTAAGATGAGTGCACAAAAAAATTTGATCAAATCATTTGAGTTATTGTGACCCTGTACAGAAGAGTCACAGAGGCATGGTTACATATTGAACAATTTCTTGACTAAAGGCAGTTTGGAGCTTTGAGTCCTTTTTGAAACAGGTTGCTTAGCATTTTAGGTTTCATTCTTTGTGGCAAATAAGGATGTCCTCCCCCCCTTAAAAAGATAAATTAAGTTTTGTTTCCTTTGCTTCACATCTTGCAGCAGTACATTCAGAATAGAAGCTGTTACCGCATATTTTTACTGAGTGATAAATCACTTGAGCTTCCACCAATGGATCTGTGCTTAAGCAAATACCCCTAAATATAACGTAGCACTAGTGTTAGCTTACCTAAAAGGCACCCCCTTTTTATAATTTCTAACATCTTCGAAAGAAACACAGATACAGAAACTAGAGCCTGTAATACTCAAAAACATAGATTTTGCCTTCCAGACTTGAACATTATGAATTCTATAGACTCTTCTGTATCAATAGCTTTACAAAAAAAAAAAATCCCTCCGTGAATAGGGTGACAGTGAAAGCTTGCTTGCTTCTGTGACTACTTGGCATAGAATTCATTAGCTTCTGGTCTGCATTCTTTCAGCATCGTTTACAGCTACAGGAAAAACCAACAGCAAGGAAATGGACCGTGAACCCTGCAATTCATCTCATGTTTATTTTGATAAGAGACCTATACTCATTTCAATGAAATTATGACGAGAAGCAGCAGTGAGTTCACTTCCTTTTTTTTTGTTTGTTTGTTTTGCGGTACCCGGGCCTCTCACTGTTGTTGTGGCCTCTCCCGTTGCAGAGCACAGCCTCCGGACGTGCAGGCTCAGCGGCCATGGCTCACGGGCCCAGCTGCTCCGCGGCATGTGGGATCTTCCCGGACCAGGGCACAAACCCGTGTCCCCTGCATCGGCAGGTGGACTCTCAACCACTGCGCCACCAGGGAAGCCCTCCTTGGTTTTTTTTTAACCTAAACAGCCTAAGAGCTTACCCTTTCACAGAAAGACATTTCTTTGACCATTTTATTAAAGTTTAGCTAGGAAGCAATGTTTCCTATATTTCATACATGTAGAGGAACAGCTTACACAAAAACAGCTTTCCTGAGGATTAATTTTAATGAGTCATCTTTTACTGTTGCTCCAAGAGCTAATGTTAGTGTTCATATTTTTAAGTCATTTTAAGTATTATCTGCTAATTAACATTGATTGTATTCATGTAAATTTACTAAATCATCCTTTATTTGATATTCAAATATTTCTTTCTTCAAAGGACGATGTAAGACACATGGATATTTCACATTTTAAGTATCAGGAAAAGCTAATACTTCAACAGAATTGCCTGCTTTGATTCTCTAAAATCATTTAGAGAATCTCCCTTTAAAGGCATCACATTTGGTATTGAATCTGGAAGAGAATTTAAAAGAGGAAAAAAAAAGAAAGAAAATAACAGAGAGACGAGATGTTTGATAAGTACAAAACTTTTCAACCTGAGCTTTGAATCATCCAATTTGATATAAGTTGCCCTCAAGAAGAAAAACAGGGAAAAACAAAAAACTATTTTCAATAAGTGAAGACTCTATGATATAAAGTTGGAAATTTCTAAACTATTGAATAGAGTTTCAGTGTCCTCAATACATCAATCATTGCAAAAAAATGTTTCAAGTTAGTTCTGACAAAAAAAGAGTAAATGCCGTCCATTTTGCTATTATATCCCACAGCCTAAAAAGTTCTGAAGCTACAATTTGGAGTAATTATTTATATTACATTATTTCAAGTTTATGAAAAGATTCATAGCAGGGTTATTTTAAATACAGCATACCCCATAGTGCATTAAATATTTGCTTAAAGATTGTTTCCTATTTTGTCATGGATCAGATAAAACTCTAATAAGAATCACTGACAATTTATTAAAAGTAGAGATATAGCAATTTGGAAAATATGTAGTTATGGTTCAATTTCCAATTTCATTTACAAACACTTTTCCTCAAGAGATTTGCCTCTGTGAAATGTGTCAGAGTACAGAATACACTTAACTATTTAACTGTACTCTATATTTAGTAGGACAGGCTAATTTAAATGTTATCATTTTTCATCTAATAAAAAAAACAACCACTATGGAAAACAGTATGGAGGTTCCTTAAAAAACTACAAATAGAACTACCATATGACCCAGCAATCCCACTACTGGGCGTATACCCTGAGAAAACCATAATTCAAAATGAGACATGTACCACAATGTTCATTGCAGCACTATTTACAATAGCCAGGGCATGGAAGCAACCTTAGTGTCCATCGACAGATGAATGGATAAAGAAGATGTGGCACATATGTACAATGGAATATTACTCAGCCATAAAAAGAAACGAAATTGAGTTATTTGTAGTGAGGTAGATGGACCTAGAGTCTGTCATACAGAGTGAAGTAAGTCAGAAAGACAAAAACAAATACCATATGCTAATGCATATATGTGGAATCTTAAAAAAAAAAATGGTACTGATGAACCTAGTTGCAGGGCAGGAATAAAGATGTAGACATAGAGAATTAACGTGAGGACACGGGGTGGGAGGGGGAAGCAGGGGTGAAGTGAGAGTAGCATCGACATATATACACTACCGAATGTAAAATAGCTAGTGGGAAGCCTCAGCATAGCACAGGGAGACCAGCTCGGTGCTTTGTGATGACCTAGAGGGGTGGGATAGGGAGGATGGGAGGGAGGCTCAAGAGGGAGGGGATATGGGGACATATGTATGCATATGGCTGATTCACTTTGGTGTACAACAGAAAGTAACACAGTATTGTGAAGCAATTATACTCCAATAAAGATCTATTAAATTTTTTAAAATGCATAGAAATTTTAAAAAGATACTCATGGAGTACCTACTATGTACTAGGTACTAAATGGGAAAAGTTGAGATACAGAGGTGAATAAAGTAAATAAGACATGGTGGTGTTGCAGTTTAGTGGAAGAAATAGACAAATAATCAATACCTAATATACAATGTAAAAAATGTTCTTTATATGTGTTATGTGAGTACAGAATAGAACAGCAGTCAGGTAAAGCTTCACAAGAGGGACTTTTTTTAGCTGGACCTTAAAGACTGAACTCTCCACCAGTGGAAATATGGATGGTGAGATCCCTATTGTGAAGTTGTTCATATATAGAGTGGATGACCATTCAGTGGGGATGCTGGAAAGGATTTGAACATTAAAAGTGGGGTGGGTGAATTGATGCCTCCAGTAACACTTTGATATGTCTCACTACATCTATGCCTCAATCCAGAAGCTTCCCTATGGAAGGTTATGTGGAATCCATATATATTCATACTACGCTTTCTTAGTCACACCTCAGAGAAAAATGCCAGTGTTCAACAGGTTGTTTATGGCCTTTCCACTCTGAAAATAGTCTGGGTCCCCTGACACAGACTTTTGCCAATGCTGTCAAAATGAATGGCCATGTATGGAACACCTACTATGTGCCATAGTGTTTGTTAGTTTTATTTCATACTTAAAGTGTGATGAGTAAAGTCATATTTAATCATGCGTATTTACTCCAGAGTGGCTTGCTGCATGTATCATGACCAAGATACAGTACTACCCTTCTAGAAAATCAGTGCAACATCCCCATGAAACCATCTTGCATAGGTAGATAAATCATGCTCATGGTTTGTGAACAGTTCCGCATGATGATCACTTTAAGTCAATCTGGGATCTTGTCCTAATAACTGCAGAACTGGGCCAGGGAGAACTTCCAACATCAGAGACTGAAGTGAAAGTGTCAATCCACATCTGGGGTCTACAGTGATGGAGGATGTAGGATATTATTATTCAACATTATGTGTTTAAACTTGCTGGCAAACACCATAAAAACAGATGCTGCATACACAGCTATCTAGTGAAGGGCATGGGCTATTTTTCTGAAAGGAATAGCAATTATTGTCAATGTTGATTATAACTCCTTGGCTAGTAGAGAACATTTAAAAATTATATAACCAGGAGACACATATGATTATTTACAAAATCTATATGACACAAAAAATCATTCAATAACACTCATGTACCCACCTCCCCAGTTTAAGCTGACATTTTTTTCTCCTGATATAGCTGTGAGAGTCTGAGAAGTGCCTTGTAGGATGGCTCTGATATATGAGTCTCCAAACACAAGACTGAGTCAATTAAAAGTGGCCAAGACCTTGTGTAAAACACAGAACAAATGTATCTGTGCTGACCTGTGCTCCATTCCTCTTACCTATGACCCTATCCTATTTCCAAAATCAGCTCATCTTTTAAACACAACTATTCAATAGAATAGCCCTTTTTGTCCTTGTGTGTATGTGGGTGAGAGATGCCTCTATCTACGCCAACCTAGTCTCTGCATATCAGACCTACTGTCAGGCTCCCTGGTTGTGGATTCTCCCCATTCGATATTCTATCCCATTCTCTAAGCTCATCAGTGCCAGACTGCAGCAGTAATACCAACAGTAATGGTAAAACATTGGAAAATTACAGCAGAAATAGGAACTTATTCCATTCAGGTGACTATAACAAAAATATCATAGACTGGATGGCTTAAGCAAACATTTATTTCTCATGGTTCTGGAGGCTGGGAAGTCCAAGGTGAAGGTGCCAGCAGATCTGGTTTCTGATGAGGGCCACTTCCTGGTTCATACATGACTGTCTTCTCTCTGTAACCTCACATGGCAGAAGAGACAAGGGAACTCTCTGGGGTCTCATAAGGGTAAGAATCCCACTCATGAGGAGTCTACTCTCATAACGTAATCACCTCTCAAAGGTTCCATCTCCACACTGGGAGTTAGGGTTGCAACATATGATGGGGTGGGGGGAAAAACACAAACATTCCGCCTATAAGCAAAACCCTGGCCCCCAAAGTATTTAATACATAATGTCTCTGATAGGGGATGTATTAGTTTCCTATGGCTGCCATGACAAATTGCCTCAAACTTGGTGGCTTCAAACGATAGAAATGTATTCTTTCACCGTTCTGAAGTTCAGAAGTCTGAAATCAAGGTGTCCACCAGGGCCATTCTCCCTTTGAAGACTCCAAGGGAGAATCCATTCCTTGCTTCTTTCGGTTTCTGGTGGATCCAGGCATTCCTTGCCTTGTGGCCACATCTCTGTAGTCACCCAGCCTTATCCTCTTGTCTCAAACCCCTGTCTGCCTCTCACTTACACTAATACATGTGATTGCATTTAGAACTCACCTGGATCATCCAGGCTTAGCTCCTCCTTTCAAAATTCTTAACTTAATCATGTCTTTTGCTGTAATAGGTAATATTGATAGGTTCTGGGGATTAGGGTATGGACATATCTTTTTGGGAACCATCATTCAGCCTACTGCAGAGGACAATCATTTGAATGCCTAAAGTAGAATCATTAACTAACAGCAACAGAACTCTAGCCAGAGTATTCAGACACAAAACTTAGAGAGAGCTGCTAGACTTCCCTCCTAGGACCTCCCAAATCCTCTCCACAATCTGCCACTGGAACCAATCTCTCCCCCAGATAACTCAAGCATGCTGCTGCCATTAGTAGTAAAATAGTTTACAACATTCAATAGATCTGTTTTTTCAGGATAATCTCACTTTTCAAATACCTCTTCTGTCTGGCTGGGCATTTTGTAATATAAAGATAAATCATAGGCTTTTTTTTGCTCAGAAAAAGTGAGTTCATTTCTGTGATAATAATAAGTATTATCATGATTACTAAGTTACTCATCTATTGATTAATGTTAGACACAATGCTTTGAAATTAGTTCTGCTGTTAGAAAAAGCATTTAATCTCTGGGCTTCAGTTTCCTCAACTACTAACACTCTATGCTTTGTTATGTTACAGAAAATATATAATAAACTAGTTTGTGGGGGAAAAAGCATAATGGCTGAAAATAAACCACAGTTAATGGAAAACATAGAGTCATATTTAAGAATACATATAAAACATAATATTTTGAAATAACCAGACACTAAAGCAAAGAAAACATCTTAAGAGCACCCAAAGAAAAAAGACAGGTCATCTGCAAGCAAACAAAAAGACTGTTAGAATACTGCTCATTAGCAGTAATAGAGGAAGGAGACAATGAATCTTCCAACTGCTGAGTTAAAATATTCAAACTAAAATTCTATGCTTAGCTAAACTACAATTCAAAAAAGAAAAACATTTTCAGATTTTAAAAACTTACCACTCACACGTATTTATTAAAGAAATTATTAGAAGACATAATTCAGGAAGAAGGTTCGAAATTTATGTTAATAAAGGAAGGAGTAGGATGCAAGAAGCAGTGGTAGACAAAGAAATGAGCAAGCATGAATAAATCTTATCAAGCACTAATTGTTCAAAAACTAACAATAATTACTAATCTGAAGATAAAAATTTAAGAGCAAATAAAATATGAAAAAGTGATAGCTAATGTATTTCTATGTACCAGAAATTCTTTAAAAGTGTTTTTATATATATCAATTAGTTTAATTCTCATAACAAATCTATGGGATAGTTCGTATAATATCCTCACTAACAGATGGAGAAACCAGGCCAAAGTAGACTAAGCAACTTGCCTAAGAAATCACAGCTGGCAAATAGACCCAGAATTTGAACCTGGGGAGTCTATGCTCTTCATTAGTACCCTGTACTGCCACTATGAATTAGTAACATAGAAGAGATATCTGAGAACATTGCAAAATATATAAATAATAATAAAATGTAATATGGAGAAGAATGATTGGAGTTAACGTTTTTCAATTTTCTTGTACAATTTTGGGAAAGATTAGAGATCCTGATTAAAACTAGACATTACTAAGATAAATAGGTAAAACCAACAAGGTGTCTTATGTGTTGCTGGCAGAAAGTGGTGTGGTATTATTAGGTAAATTTGAAAATATGTATATCCTATGACCAAACGCTTCTGCTCCTAAGTATGTACAAGAAACTCTGGTGTACTTATGCACCAGGAGATAAATACATGTATATTCATGGAAACAGTGTATGTAATAAAACAAAACTATAAACATTCAAAATGCCTATTGCAGGGAGAATGGAATTAAAATTTTGTTATACTCAAATAACACAATGTAATCCTGTAGCAAAAATAAAAGAACTATAGCACTCACAATAATAGGGATAAAATACAGTACATTAATATTAATTAAATAAGATGCTTTATGAGGCTGTTATAATTTTGTTGGACTTTTAAATAATTAAAATTAAATAATTTCTTATTTAGGCATATACATTTAGGATAAAACTATTGAAAAAAATTAAGAGAAAGACAAAATTAAGATATGGAAATACAATTAAGGGAGGAGCACATAAGTAAATGAAAGCTATTGTCAATGTTCTAGCTCTTCAGTGGTTTGACAGTTTCACCATCATGAATTGGTCAGTTCATTACCATTGGTAGGTTCACTCATTAATGAATGAGTAAGTCAATCAGGCAATGCAAGTGCCCGTGATGAGAGTATGTTAATGACAAAGAATTCTGATTTTTTGAAACCATGAAAATACATTTCTTCTTCACAGTAAATATAGAAGGATGAGAAGCCATGAGTAGTTGGTCACTTATATGAGGAGGACTCATAGAATAAGGGAAAAGCAATAAAAAATGACATAATATTGGGGCTGGGTATTAAATATTACATTTTCTCTTTATTCATGGAAGTCACTCTATTAAGCATTGGTGGAAGAAAAATGAGTTTCCTGGATTCAATTTTCAATTCTGCTACAAAATCACTCTATGATCTCACGGACATAAAGGGATAATTGTACTTCACGGCTGTGCAGTGTCTTTCAGACATGTCTATTAATTCATAATCCTCATAATATTACACCTGTGAAATTACAGTATAGTAACAGATCTTACTACTAAGTACCTAATAAGTACACAATGAAACTTAACCATTATTATTATTATTATCATTAATAGTGATGTCATTCAGTGTATTTTTTTAAGTATGAGAAAGTTACTATCTATATTGTGTTGGTTCCCAATATTATTTATCATAAGAATTTCCTGAGGGTCTTGATAAAATGCAGAATTCCAGGACTCATCCCTGGTTATTCCGATTCCTCTGTTCTGGGATAAGGGAGAAAAAACCTACCCCGACAATTATAATTCATATGGTCCTCAGTCAATACTTTGAAAAACATATAGGAGGACCAAAGCATACACCAACAAGTTAACCAAGAATTTCTGTGTAACCTTATATATTTACTAATCTAATCATGTGAACCAGGCCCTAGGCATCTCTAACCCATCACATTATGATCGAAGTTCTGTTCAATTTGGAGGAAGTTCTGAGGTGTCTATACTAGAACCTTGTAATGCATTGGACACTGATGACTCAGCCCCTTTTCCAAAAATTTCAAAGACTCATACAGAAGATTAGCAGGTAAGCCAGCATCAGTCATCAATCATAATAGATGTTATCATAGAGGTAAAGTTGAAGATCAGTTGGGACATGTCTAATTCCAGCTTTTTAGAGTTAAGAAGATTTCACAGAGAAGGTAAATCTTGAACAAGATTCATAAGATAAATGGGAACTTTTATCTCCTAAACTAGAAGAAAAAGAAAAGCATAATAAGGGCTCATGGGGTACAGGACACCCAATGCAAAGACCTGCATGTGACAAAAACCCCAAAATGAGAAACAGCTTGGTGCTAGGCCCACTTGAGAATCCTCTGTACTTAACTCAGCCCTCTGACTAAGCTCATCACCCTGTTACGGTAAAATCTGGAAGCACCTCTGGACAAGTACCACTCCCCTAGAACGTAGCAGGATGGAACATAACGTCCCAATTTATTCAAAATATGTATAAACTAAAATAAAAATTCATTTCTATTATCAGCTCATAAAAGAGTTGTCTATTACTTGTGCTGCCTTGTTTTTCTCTCTTTTCTGAAGTCAAACACATGAGTATTTTTAAGTGGTTAATCTGATCAAAATTAATTTGATATAACTTTTGATACTGCCAACATCCAGGTGAAAGTAAAATGAACCTGCAGATGCACTATCAAATCTGTGAGCTTTTCCCTATGTATAAGACCCACACACCCCCACTGACTCTTCCACCCTTAAAATGGTGAAACAGTCTAATGGGACTCAGAGAGCTCCACGTGGAGCTTGTGCACACATGCTGTCTTCACTTTATGCTCTCCCACTCCTCCACTGGTGATCCGTCTGAGGACTGTCCTGGGCATGGCAGATGGAGGGGGACACCACAAATGCAAGTTGTATTATTTTGCCCTCACTTCTGGTAACCTTGAAAGTTATTATATTTTTGAAGGAAGAAGAAAAATATGCAAGAATAAACTGATTTAGGATTCAGTTGTGAGGTTTTTTTCTAAGTTCATTGGGTTTTTTTTTTAATTAATTTTTATTGGAGTATGGTTGCTTTACAATATTGTGTTAGTTTCATCTGTACAGCAAAGTGAATCAGTTATATGTATATGTATATCCACTCTTTTAGATTTCTTTCCCATTTAGGTCACCACAGAGCAGTGAGTAGAGTTCCCTGTGCTACACAGCAGGTTCTCATTAGTTACCTATTTATACATAGTAGTGTATATATATGGGACAAATTTTCTTTTATACATAGTAGTGTGTATATATATATATATATATATATATATATGACAAATTGGGAGATTGGGATTGACATATATATACACTACTATGTAAAAAATGGTTTTGTTTATTATAAAGAAAATGTGGAGCACATGGTTAATTATTGAAGCCACATGGAAGAGAAGACCATAAATGGCAATAGACACCAAGGTGCTGAAAAGTAAGGAAGCTGAAAGGATGCCAGAATCCATCTCAAAGAGCAGCTTCCTTCTTAGTGAGCCAAAGACCTGGAGAAAGGCGAACAGGATACACTTGCTACTTAGAAATAGTCTAAGAATCCCAAGATGACACCAGGGCTCTTTACTTATGACTCAGTAAAAAGGGTACATTTCTGTTTACCATGGGACAGGTCTTGTTAATTTCTATTGTTCCTGCATAATCATTCATAGCATTCCCTTTCAACCACCAAAAGTGTCCCAAAGTAGATGATAAGTTATATGGTCATTCTATGAATAACCAGTTAACAGAAACAGCTAATAATCATTGAGCATCAATGTGCCAGGGGCTAGTATAACAGTTTTGGCTCAATCACTTATACATCCCCATGTTCATTACAGCATTATTTACAATTACCAAGATATAGAACCAACTTAAGTGTCCATTGACAGACGAATGGATAAAGAAATACTGGTGTATATAGAGGCATACCACAGAGATATTGCAGGTTTGGTTCTAGATCCACAATAAGGCAACTATCTCAATAAAGTGAGTCACATGAAACTTTATTTTGGTTTACTAGTGCATATAAAAGTTATGTTTACATTGTAGTCTAGTAAGTGTTCAATAGCATTATGTTTTTAAAAAGCAATATACATACCTTAATTAAGAATACTTTATTGCTTAAAAACGTTAACTATCATCTGACAATGCTGAGTTGCCCCAAACCTTGATTTTGTAAAAAATGCAGTATCTGTAAAGCACAATAATGTGAAGTGCAATAAAATTAGGTATGCCTTTATAATAATAGTGAAAAGTTTGAAATGTTTTGAAAATTACCAATATGTGACACAGAGACATGAAATGAGCAAATGCTGTTGGGAAAATGGTGCCAGTAGACTAGCTCAATGCAGGGTTGCCACAAACCTCCAATTTGTGAAAAACACAGTATCTTCGAAGCCCAATAAAACAAGGTATACCTGCATACAATGAAATACTATTAGGCCCTATAAAAGGAGAAAATCCTACCATTTGCAACAACTCCGATGGACACTGAGGGTATTACGCTAACTGAAATATTCAAACAGAGAAAGACAAATGCTGTATGATTTCACTTATATGTGGAATCTAAAAAAAAAAAAAAAAACCTCATAGAAACAGATCAGATTTGTGGTTGCCAGAGGACACCGATGGAGTTGGGGGAATTAGATGAAGGTGGTCAAAAGGTACAAGTCTCCAGCTGCAAGATAATTAAAGTCAGGGGATGCAATGTACATGTGGTGACTATAGTTAGCAATAGTGTATTATATATTTGAATATTGCTAAGAGAGTAGACCTTAAAAGTTCTCATCACAAGGAAAAAAACTGTAACTATGTGAGATGATGGATATTAATTAATCTTGTATTAATCATTTTGCAATATATACATATATCAAATCATCATGTTATATACCTTAAACTAATACAGTATTATATGTCAATTATTATATCTTAATAAAAGTGGGGGAAAAAAGATTTGACTCACGCCTCACTTCTCATGCTCAACCACTCCTGAAATAGATACTATTTTTACTCTCATTTCACACATGAAAAAACCGAGGCACTGAAATGTTGAGTGACTTGCCCAAGGTCACAGAGGTAACAAGTGGAGGAGCCTGGATTTAATCCCAGTAGAAGGTTCCAAAGCCCATACTTCTAAGTACTACTCATATTGCCTTTCAACTATGAGGTGTGTACAAAGCAATGTTTTTCAACTATTAAGAACGAATTATTATTCTCCACATTTTACAAATGAGAAGATAGAGAGAGGGAGAAAATGCATTTTTCTAAGGTCATAAACTCGGGCAGTCTGACTGTAAAGTCTGTTTTCTTAACCTGCATTCCATACTCTACCCTGAAATATTTCAGGAGCCCTTGGAAACTGGAATTTTCAGGAGGTTGCACACACATAAGACATCAGCAGAACATTCTTTTTCACTCTTAAATGAGTATTAAAATACGAGTATTAAAATATCACAATAAAAACCTCACCCTCCTGTAAGAGAGCACACAGTCTTGCATTCTTCACAGCTATGTTTCAAATAATTCAATAAGAAAACTTTGATGCTTGGTGTTATAAGATGTGGGTTAAATTTGGACCTTAGGCAACTAATTTTGGGGGGTGCCTTTGTCTTCTCTTAAGTGAAAATAGAGGCAATGCTAGAGAAATGATACAGTCACTCTAGGAGAGTCTCAAAGCCTGTGGATATTCTGTGGGGTATGCCTCTGAGAATCTTAGGTTTGTCGACTAATTTATCAGTACTGCAACCCAAGAACCCAGGAGCAATAACAGGAGGGGTTAAGATCTCCTCTCTACTCTAATTGGTCTCTAATAAGCACACCCTTCTACAGCCGCACCTGGAAGCTGCTGTATGCAGACCAACTGTAATATGTGACCCATTGTATTTACAAACTAGAAATGCAAAATATCCACACATTCCTCCAGACTTTTCTTCGCTCAACACCTTGTCTTCTGCATGTTGTGAGACTGGTCATATTCTGCCAATTAGGCTAAGAAAGTTTAACCCAAACAGCTGTTTAATGTCTTCCCTGTAATTTTCTCACTCATTATTCCCTGCAGGGAAGAACGATAAACCAAGCGCAGCATGTATAAAAAACAAGGAGGCAGGCTGTGGGAACATTCAGAAACACACACACGCATGCACACATACATACACCATATACTATACACTGCAAATCATCTGAATAATGTATCAGCCGACATATATTAATGTGCCATATTCTATTAGATTTGGAGAAAATTGAAGGAGTCATTTAATTTGTGTTACATGGAAGTATTTATGTAAAATGCCAAAATAAAACTGTTATTTTATCTAATGATGCCATTGGCATTAAAAAAAAGTCAGCATGTGTTCCCCTCTCCCATGTGGCACAAGTGACAAGATTCACAGTAGGAACACCTGGCTCACCCACCTCCATGCCCTCTCCCCAAGCAAATTTCTAAGACACATTCTCTTTTTTTTTTAACAATCAATTTGATTTTTATCTTAAAACATCTTGTAACTTATATCTATCTCCAGTATTAACAGTATCAATTTAATTTTAAAAGAAACAACTCACTTATCACAAGCAAGGCAAACCAATCAATGAAGGAGTAGCAGAGACCAGAAAACAGAGAAGAAAATAAAAGAGGAAGGTTTCTCTCCACTTTAGATCTATCTCCTGTTACAGTTTAATGATTATCTCTATTTTAAAAATTCATTAAATATAAAAGTTACCAGATTAAAACTGGAATATGTTCTTATTGTGAAAGAAGGAAAAAAGGAAGGAAGGAAGGAAGGAAGGAAGGAAGGGGAAAAGAAAGAAGAAAAGGAAGGGAAAAAAAGAAAAAACATGATTTTTGCATGCTCCAAAGTGTTCAGAAATTTGAATGGATCCAACTTCCTAATATAGTTCTATATTTTTACTTCTCCCCCTTTATCTCTTTTTCTTCCGTTGCTGGTTTAGCAAAACTTGTTTCTTCCCCTTACAATCCACAGGAGGAACTACACACTGTGCATCTACACACTGATGCACAAACACATAGCCCAGAAATACTCTGCCACTAACTTCAGTGGTATAATCTACATCTCTAGTTCCTAGAATGCACTTCCCACACCCAAGCTCAAAGATCTCTGTGGGGAAGGAACTGCTATGGGGAGTTCCAATGTCAGGTTTACTCAGAAGTGGTTGTGATTCAGAAAAGGAAAGGTAAAAACAGAAGGAGGAGGAAGAGGAGGGAAACTATGTGGGTTACAGCTCTCTGCAATATAAACTGTTTTTACTATTCAATCAGAGACAGCATATTAGAATTAACTAAACCATCACAAATTATACCTTGGCAATGATTTAGTAGAAAAGACTTAGAAAAGTAATTGGATCCAGTGTTACAATTTACTGGTTGCATGAACATGGAAAAACACTTAATGTCTCTGAGTTTAGTTTATAACCAGTGAAAGGGGGATAATAATACAATCTATATCACTGAGACATTATTTAAACAATAAGGGTTGAGTGAGACAATATATATGTAAGTGCTTTATAAACTGTGATATTCTAGAGATACTTGTTTGTGGCTATTCTTAAGCATTGTTGCATGTTTTTAAAAAAATGATTCAATTAATTTATTTGTAAACCTTTTATTTTTAATCACTCATTGAGCTTATTCTTGAGTTGCTTGAAAAAATATAAATGAATTATTTAAATTATTGATGTCACTATTTTTTCACATCCCCCTCCCCCTTTTTTTTCTTTCATACTGTTAAGAAGAACAAACATGCTGACTCAAGTACTGTGAATCCCAGCCTGAATACTAGTTTAGTCATCACTTAATATGTAGATATCACTTGGAATTAGGCACAATTCCTTTCTAGCGTTTGTAAATAAGTTATATAATTAAAAAAACTGAAGATTTCTTTGGAGGTAATATACATGCATTGCTTGTGGGAGAATAACAGGTATGGATTAAGCCCCTTAAACATATATAGTAGAATTCCGACACTACTAATAAGCAATTACTCCTGAAACAAAGCATTATCGTATGTACTCACTAGCTTTTGCTAATTCCTCTAGATAGCCTGCCTTTAGTCTCCAAGTTTCACTTTGCTTTTCTTTCACTCACAGTATAAGGAGCTATTTATGCCCTTTGGTAACCTAGCCACTTTGATGGAAAGGGCTGGCTTCCTGCTAGTGTCACCAGAAAGACATTCTCCTCAGGAAATCAGATTTCCATCTCTGTTGCACTCAACTTAATGCAAATAGAAGCCAGCAAACCTCTGCTCTTTTAATCCAGCAGCAGGACCCCAGCAGTTGCTTACAAACAGCCCACTTGGCTGCCCTCAGCATCAGTGCTGCTTATCCACTCTGCTAAGAAGTAGAGCAGTCTCTGCTTTTCTTTTTTTGTAGTACTTACTGTTGTATAATAGGCATTTCCTTTTTCTCAAAAATATTGAATTTCTTTCAATAAGACAAATATGTAAAAGAATAAGGGATACACTTTTTAATTATTTATTTTTAAAATACAGTCTCTACCCTCAAACTGCTCATTGTCTGAGCAGAAAAATAAACAATAAAAAACATTACAACAAAAGGGAGTAATAGGTACATGCACAAGGGAGAATAATAGCCCTGGGTTGTTGTTGGTGGTGTTTTGCTTTGTTTTGTTTTTGTTTTTGAGGTGGGTTGTCAGATATCTCAATGAATGCAATTTTTAAATTTCAATTTGCAATGTAAATAGGAGTTTTTTATGTAGAGAGGGGAGTTTCAAGAAAATGTCTATTCATGATTCCAATTGATTTACTAGAATAAAAGAACAAGAGAGTCCAGGTTAAAAGTACTCACAGAGAACTCCCATACAATATGGTTTGAAAAGAGTTCACATCAAGACACATATCACAATGTCTCAGGAAACTGGCAACAAAGAAAAGACACTGATGTACCCAGAGAGAAAGAAACAGGTCACATACAAAAGAAAGGAAATAAAAATGACACCCAGCTTTCAAAATGTTTTAGGAATCTAGAAAACTATTTGAAGGAAAATAATATCCAACTTTGTATTCTATACTTAGCCACAATATCAACCATGATGATAGATAGGATTAAGATATTTTGGATATATAAGATGTGGAAAAGTTTAGCCATCTTGCACCATATCCTGGGAAACAACTGCAAATCCACTTCACTGACTAAAGAAAAATAAACCAAGAGAGAAGAAGATGTAGGATCAAGAAAGCAAGGGATTCAACACAGGAGAAAGGAAAAGGCATCCAAATGATGATGGTAAAGGTAGATCCTATAATAGGGAAAAACAAATCCGACTCCATATTAGATCTGTTCCTTTTACTTTAATCCTTGTGCTTTGTTGCCTGTTCTTAGTCATGCTGGCTCTGCACCTTTTGTAAAAGAATGTTGCCTACAGCCTGAAATATATAGGATAGCCTATTCTCAGGGCTCTGACCTTTAAAAGAGTCCATTTATATAGAGATTAAAAGTTGCAGAACAGAGAATAACATTTGTCTTGTTGGAGGTTTACAAGAACATTGTGACCTGACCTTCAGTAGACAGTTACAAGAACAAAGGATTCTGACCCCAAGAAGTCTGCAACAACTAACCACACCCCTCCCTCACCTTGCCTTTAAAAGTGCTTAGCTGAAACCCTTCCAGGAGTCTGGCACTTTTGGGGGCATAAGCCACCCGTCATCTTGCATGGCCCTGCAATAAACCTTTCTCTGCTCCAAACTCCAACATTTCTGTTTGTGTGGCCTCACTGTGCATCGGGCACATGAACCTGTGTTCAGTAACAATCCCAGGAGAACAGATGTGCAGCAGGCCTGCAGAACAATCAGTACATATTGGAGCAGGGAGTCAGAAAGCTCCAAAGGGATACCTCTAAGGAAAAAGAAATGAGATGAAGAGATATACTGAGATGTTTAAACATACCGAAAAGAGACTGAGATTTCTAACAAAGTGTGTGTAAATGAACTTGTGACGAGTATTCAGAAAATTAAGCAAATAAAAATTGAGACTACTTAACTTCATGAAAACAAAATGGCTCAGCTGTAAATAATACGTACATGTCCATAGTAATGCAAGAACAAGCAATACTGATCAGAACAAAATTACCACTTAACTGTATTGGAGGGAAGGGAAGTGCACTGTGGCCCAGGGGATGTATAACAAAGCACAATTCTCATCTTTCAGAGTTGAAAGTAAATATGCTATATGTAAAAATATTTTTTTAAAAAAAGGAAGGATAAGAATGTACTTATAAACAATCGAGGAAACGTAGAAAGGAACAATGAAAAGCATAAAAAAAATTGTTCCTAGGGAGTAGAAACAAGGAGTAGGAAGGAAAGACGGAAGACTCATTTAGTAGTAAGATATATAGAATGATTTAACTCAGCATGTGTAAGTTTTATAACACTAAATGTTAAAAATAAGTATTAATGGAGTTACACAGAGAAGGAAGCCATCAGAGAGGTAGCGATCAGGCAGTGAAGAGCTTTGTATGCCAATCCACTGCCTTTACAATTTAATTGGTAAGTAATGGAGAGCCAATGAACATTTTTAAAACAGGGAAGACTCATGATTATATTTGGATTTTGGAAAGAGCACTCCAGTAGTGATACCAGAAGAGACAAAACAAGAGGCAAAGGAATCAACTAAGTGTAAACAAGCTAAGAAAAAACATATGTAAAACATGATAGGTAAAAAAATTACAATGTTGTTAATAAACCAGGAACTCTTATGTATCACTGGAGAAAATGGATGAAAGTGTACAAATTCCCAGTTATAAGATAAATAAGTTCTGGGGGTATAATATACAGCATGGTGACCATAGTTAACATACCGATTTGTATATTTGAAAGTTGCTGACGTGAGAGAGTAGCACTGACATATATACACTACCAAATGTAAAATGGATAGCTAGTGAGAAGCAGCTGCATAGCACAGGGAGATCAGCTCGGTGCTTTGTGACTACCTAGCGGGGGGGATAGGGAGGGTGGGAGGGAGGCTCAAGAGGGAGGGGATATAGGGATAGATGTATACACATAGCTGATTCACTTTGTTGTACAGCAGAAACTAACACACCATTTTAAAGCAATTATACTCCAATAAAGATGTGAAAAGAAAAAAATTGCTGAGAGTAGATCTTAAAAGTTCGCATCATAAGAAAAAAAGAAACCTGTAACTAGGTAAGGTGAGGGATGTTAACTAAACTTATTGTGGTAATCATTTTGTAATGTATACATATATCAAATCATTATGTTGTGCACTTTAAATGAATACAAAGTTATACATCATCTGTATCTCAAAACTGGGAGGAAGAAAGATCAAAACAATAGAAACACTGGCAAAAAATGTAAACAGAAAATTCGCAAAATAAAAAATAGAAATGGTTAAGAAAATAGGAAAATATAGTAGAAGATATTTAACTCACCATTAATCTCAAACATGGAAATAAAATCAACACCATTTTGACCGAACAATTAGCATAAACAACAACAACAAAAATGATGGACAGCCTGGCTTTTATGAAGGTAAGGGAACTCTCAGACAGTTGCAGAAAGTGTAAATTGCTACAATCTTTCTGAAAGATGAGCAAAATTACTAAAGTCAAGAGATTACTTGTGGTGCAGAGTGCATTCCTCTGTTTACCCTCAGTTTCTGCCCTTCCACAACTGCATTTTGCACATGGCTTTGGCACAGCAGTGCAGTAAACCTACCCCAGCTCTCTTAAGATCTCTAACTGTAGCTCCCTTTGGCTAACTGGCTCTTCTATTGTTCTAATTCCAAATTTTCTGGATATGAGTTGATCAGCATTGTTTGTGAGATATACATTCCTGGTTGAACCTCTTATGTGCAGCGGAAGGAGGTTACTTGATACAAACCTGAGCACCCACTCTTTCAGCTTGGTCTGTGGGTTGGGAGAATTTACCAACAAGGCAGCTGAGGACAGGTGGTTGCCTGAAATAGCACTTGGAGACTATGTATTATGAATGTGTAGTGGTTAGGAGGACAGACTCAGGGGCCAAAGGTTTCTACCACTTACTAGCTGGGTGACTTTGGGCAATACTTAACTTCTCTGACCTATTTCCTCAGTTGTAAGTGGGAATAATAATAACCATCTATATATATGATAGCACTGTTGAGAGAACAACTGACATATAATAGGTGCTTTCCATCATTTTTACTATAAACAGTCTAAGGGAAAATGATATTGGTCTGAAATATGGTGTAGGAAATGGAGAACGGAGAGCCTGCAGAAAGGAAAGTTTAGCTGGGGCGTTGGCCCTCCTTGTTTTCCTTTATTTTAAGTGTAGTTTTAAAGTATCCAGACAAAAAGAGGAGTCGTTTCATTTGGTGCCTAATATTTATATGTATGTTTATAACAATTCTCAAGGGAGTATACATTTCTGAGAACACAAACACATGAAAGTTCCCTCAGGAGTTGATATTGTGCACATCTATATTCTCAGTAACCTGAAGTGATCTCTCTTGAAATATTTTAGAGTCTTCAAAGCCTTCCATATAACTTGTATCATATTGCTTTTGTAATGTTCAGACTATGTGTTATTGTTATTCTTAATTCACAGTTGGCCCTAAATCTTGCTCAGCCTTCAGAAAATGGTTAGTCACACTGACACGTTTAGAAGTTTCCCCTATTAAATGGACCAGAGGGCAGAGTTTGATCCTAAATGAGTAATAATATAATGCAAACTTCATGGAGGTTTCTATTTGTGAATTCTCCCACTCCCAATTCCTACCAATATTTCATTTATTTCAGAGTTAGAACAGTCTCCAATTTGCCTTTAGCTCCTGGCACACCTGACTGATTTCTTTTGACTCCATTCTCCCCTAACTCTCCCAGGCACAACTATAAGACTTTGTCCAGCTGTATCCATAGTTCATTACCCCAAGCCTGTCAACTTCCTCTGCCTCAAGGCCTCAGGCATCCATGTATTTCTCCTGAAAGGCATCTATGAAGATTATCTTAGAGTAATCATTTTTAAACTGTTGTGGATAGTTTAAAATCATTAAGATTGTGGAACCCTTTTAATGCTTGGCTTCATGAAGTGTCAAATGTCATTGGAAGAAACTTGGAATAGCATTCACCAGAAACAACTGATCACTGGATGTCCTTTGTAGTTCACTGGAAGGAAGGTGTATTGATTCAAATTTTGCATGTGTGTGCCTCAAGCTATAGAAACCCACTGTAGCCAATATAAGAAACCTAGGCTACAAGGATATAATGTACAACACAAGGGCAGAGAGCTCAGCAAGCCTCTGAACCGAACAGGATTCTTTTAACCTCTCCTTCTTTCTGCCAGTTTGTTTAATTTCTTTTTCTCATACTTGCTAACTCTCAGTTTCCCACCCACCCCACCATCCCAACTAGCTATCACTTTTGTAGACATAGTGGAAAATGTAGCTACCAAGGACCATCCAATACTGAATACCCAAAGAAGGGTTACTGATGCCGCAGTTCCCAAGTACTCCCCAGCTTGTGTCAAAGAGAGAAGGTCACCGGGATAAGCACCCAAGGTCAAATGCAGGAAAAGCACTGCTACTTAGGGCAACACCTTTAGTGAGTGGGCAGTGGTGAAAGGGGCAGAGCTCAGGAAAGAGTGGCTGAGAAGCAATCAACAAGAAGTCTGTACCACTTCCTTTAAAAGAGCTAATAACCATTTGGGAAAACATTTTGCATCTGGAATGTGCACCTATTGGGTTGGCTGCCCTCCTCTACTGATACTATCAAATTCTACATAAAAGAAAATTTTTATTTTTTAGAAAGAAATATATATATATAAAATATTTCCTACATTGACTTTTAAATTGTTACTAGAAAAAATAAAGCTTTTTTAAATAAATAAAGTGGAAAAGAGAAAGATTTCTAGACTCCAGGATAAAATGACAGACTGAGAACATGTACTTTCCTTTCCAAGCTCTCAAAATGTTATAAGGTGCATCCATAACCACTGTAAGGTTTGGAGTGGAGAGGTCATCCATAGACCAGGTATTCTGAAGACAGATAAACTATGCAGGACAGATGAAGCCATGGTTCAGAATATGAAGAGAGGAGCAAGTGTCAGCAATTGTAGAAACTGTTCTTTTAGAGAAACTGAGAAGGCTGAAGCTAAAAATTGGCAGGCCTAGAGAGTAAGAAAGAACTATGGAGAAGCAATCAAAGGAAATAATTAAAAAGCTGTCCTCATCACTGCAACTTGGCTCCCCCCAACAAACCCCCATTCCCGCGTGAATGGTGAATGACAGGTCTTGAATGTTCAGTGAGTATAAATCAGAGGACTGTTTTCTAAAGAAACTGAATCAGTTGCTTGGGAACAGCAAGTGTTCCATGTGTTGGATTTTGTGCCCAGATTAAAGTTGTCCTTATTTTCTCTGGAGGGATCCTGAGGGCAGTATACCTGCCTGCTTCTCATCTCCATACCTTAAAATGAAACTTGTGCATTGCCAATAATACCACATACACACACACACATACACATACACACACACACACACACACACACACACACACACACACACACACATTGAGCCCTGCCCTCCTGGATGAGGAAAATGTTTGATGGTTTGATAAAAAACAAATCTATAGCAGAAGGAACTTATTCTAGCAACTTAAGTTAATATTGTATTTTATTCACAAAGATGAATGGAAACCTAATTATCATGAGACAGTTGGGAAAAATCATCAGTACAAAGAAACGTATCAAGAAGAACAAGCCAAATCACTGATCCTGGATCCTGGAGAAAACACAGATAATAGGGAAAGAATGGGAAATTAAACATATTATTTAGAAATTAAACATATTATTACTGAAATTGAAAGCTCAGTGGAAAGGCTGGCTGATAAAGTTAAAGAAACCTCCTACAACATATAGCAAAAAGACAAAGAGATGGAAAATACAAAAGATCCAATTGCTAACAAATAAAAGTTTCAGAAAGAAAGAATAAAATGGAGAAAGGAAAATTATGTAGGAATTCAAAATCCCAGAGTTAAAAAGAGATATGAGGCTTCCTATATAAAGGGGTCACCAGTGCCAAACATAATGAATTTTAAAAGAGCTACACCTAGACACATAATTATGAAATTCTAAAATACCTAGGATGAAGATAAAATGCTAAAAGCTTCCAGAAAGAAAAATAAGATGTGCTCCCAAGCAACAAGTTTCAGGGTAGCGGATGTTTCCAGTGCCCCCGCCCCCCAGTTACATCACAGCCCATTGCCTGAGTCTGATTTTAGTTGCATCTGGAGAGTATATTCCATGGGAACTGGGACACATCTCACAGAGACAGCATCCCAACTGAAGCACACATTGTGTGTCTTTTCTCTTTCTGCCCCCAAGCCTTCTCCAAGCCCATAGGAGGGCCTGTGCTTAGGCACAAGCACATTCCAGAGTGTAAGAGAGTTATACCCAGGAGCAACCTTCCCAGCAGAGGAGCTGGTAAATAAATGATCCAGCTCCCTGTATTTCCAGAGGCTAATTCTGGTGGCATTATATGTGATTCTCAAAAGATCTTAGCAGACTCAAGCCCCTGTGTACCACAGTAGTGACCTCATTAACGCACCTTAAGATTAACTTTTCCTCCTTCTTTGTCTCACTACTCTCCTTCCTCAACCCAGTTTCCTGGGATCTCATTGCAAATAAACTGGCCTGCACCCAAGTCCTTTACTCAGACTTAGTTTGGAGAAACATGAACTAAAATTTTGGTGCTCACATGCCTGGTGACAACAATGAGTGAGTAGTTTCGGCAACCACAGCCTGACAGGAGCAAGGTAACCTTTACTACTGAGAAGAAGTAAACCCTAAACCTTCCTGGCATTAGCTTCCTGCTGACTATTCAATCGGCAGAAGCTGGAAAAGTCTGCAGAAGACTGTTAGGGAAACCTGAAAGGACCTCGAGGAACTTGTTAGTGAAGGTTTGAATACAGTGAGGAAAATGTTATTGGAGGCCAAAGAAAAAGGGCATTTTTTATGTAGTGGTAGACAATTTGGCAACACTGTCACTTGCATTAATGAGGAAACTAGAAAGAGTCCCCAGTGGAATTGTGGATGCCTGGGGAGATTTGAAGGCAAACTTCCAAACCTCAACTGGCGTCTTTCAGCTGCCTGTGATAAAATACAAGAAGAGAGAAATAAAATAAAGGAGAAAATCTTTAAGTGTTGTTTTTAGCAGAACTTAAACATAAAGGGTCAAGCTTTGGGGGATCAAAAATAAGACTTTTTTAAAATCTCCAGTCCCTCCAGAAAAGATTCTTACAGTGTGAATTTCTTAAAAACAAAGATCAAATCATGTTGGAGTGTAAGTTCCTTGATAAACATCAGAAAGAGCTAAGACGGTAACTGAAAGACAATTTCAGACAAAGGGCCTTGTAGACCCTCTGTGGTAAACATAAAGGCTTCTAATAATCTTAAAGACATTGTCCCACAGGGGACCAAAGGTTGAGAAGACCTGTTCCCAAAAGAATTATGAGTGTGGCTGTTGTCTAAAGCAAGTTTCTGTACGTTGGCACTACTAACATTTTGTGCCAGATAGTTCTTTGTTTAAGGGGGCAGGAGGAGGTTGTTCTCTTGTCCCAGGCACTGTGCGATGTTTAGCAGCATCCCTGGCCTCTACCACGTAGTTGCCAGTAGTATCCCTCCTTGTATTCTTTTTGAATTTTATTTTATTTGTTTGTACAGCAGGTTCTTATTAGTTATCTATTTTATACCCTCCTTGCTTTCTTGACAATAAAAATTGTTTCCAGACCTTCTAAATGTCACCTGGCAGAGAGGAGATCATCTTCATCTCAGAACCACTGACCTAAAGCACTGGATTATAATTTGATACACAGGAAGTCCACAAAGATTTTAAAAGAATGATATCAGCTTGGACTGAAAGGGAGAGAAACAGGACAAAATGAAATGAAAATCTGTCTTTGGACATCTACACAAGAATCAGCCTAAGAAAATTACTTAGTTGCAAACGTGGGTTATTTCTATGAAAAAGACAATCCTCTCACCAAGAGTAGGGTTTATGGTCAACCCCTTAAGGTTTGGGTAGGCTCTGTGATTGCTTTGACTAATAAAATATAGTGCAAGCTACACAATGCCGGGTTCCAGGTCATGGCCTCAGGTAATTGGCAGTTTCCACTTCCTGTCTCTTGGAAAACTTACTTCTGAAACTCAGCTGCCATATATGAGATGCTTAAGACATATGGAAAGGCAGTATGTAGATGCTCCAATCAACAACCTCACCTGAACATCCAGACAACAATCAGTAACTACTAGCCATGTGTTTTAGCCATCTTGAACATCCAGGTCAGTTGAGTCTTCTGATGATGCTAGCACCAGCCTCTATCTGACTGAAGCCATAGGCGAGATCCCAAGGAAGAACCACCCAGCTAAGCCTAGTCAACACAAAGAACCAATCAGATAATTAGGCATTGTTATTTGAAGCCACTAAATTTTGCAGTGGCTTATTATCCAGCATTAGATAATCGGCAATTAGGGAAGAAGTTCTGGGTAATCACACTGACTTTTCAGAGATTAAGCTTTGGGTTATATCACCAGGCAAGCAATTTAGACCAGCTGAAGTGCTGGCCAAAGATGAGAAAAATCTAGAATGAGTCCTAGAGGAAAGAGATAATGAATAACCATCACAGTCTTGGAAGCAGTGGTTGCACTGGGGACTACAGTTTGTTTCAAAAAGACACTAAATATGAAATGTTATAAAGATTCCAGCTGGTCATCACCTTGACTTAATGTGGAACATAAGGAAATCTTATGTTATGGGAGAACTCTGGTGCACTGGTCACATCCCATCAATCCACATGTGATTTCATTCTCAGCTGCAGTAGACAGTTCTATGTGGGATCAAATTTATCTAATGCCGACAGCATCGCACATCAAGAGTGCATCCGTTTGTATTTTGCCTCAAAATCTTCTCCAACATTGTAAGAAATTGGAAGAATTGACAGAACAAGTGGCAGTGGTAAGGGGAAACTTAATGCACCTAGAAAGAAACAACCAATGAGGAGTGATAGCCTGCATAGTAAGTCTCCAGGCTCCTGTTCTGCAGGTGGAAAAATCGGGGCAATATTATATACATTTTTCAGGAGATGCTACAGGAATTGAGCCCTGTTGCCCTCAGTAGCTCCTTTGAGAAAGTACTCTTGTATTGAATTCTCTTCCTTACCAATCTCACTCTCCCCCTTCTCTCACTTCTCATACTTTGGATTGACACTGAAATAAACTACCTGTACCCAAGCCTTTCCCTTACATTCTGCTTTCATGAGGAACTCAAATTAAGACAATCAGATTGATAACAGACTTGTTATCAGCATCACTATCTACAAGGAATGTTGATTTCTATACCTAGCGCCTAACTATTATCAAGCATGAAAGCAAAATATATTTTCAGACCTGGAAAGAAATGTAAGAGGTAAGAAATATATTTCTTACCTCTTATGCACCTTTTCTCAAAAAAGAAAAAAATTAAAGAGGTAACCTAGGAATTTTAAAAAGTATTCTGAGAAAGAAGACTTGAAATCCAGCAAACAACACAACTGACTCACAGCAGTGTAAAAGTAGAGAAATTCTGGATGATAATACAGACACATATCAAGTATTCAGTCAAAATTAGAAATTTTTAAAGCCAAGGACCCAACAACTGCTTTCAAGAAAAAAATAAATCCCACATAACACATAATATTATTAAGAATCTGGAAGATATTTGCAGTATTATATAGTTATATTTTATTTTAATTTTAATTTAAGGTAAAAATTTTAAAGGCAATAGAAAATTATGGGAAAATGTTGTAAAAGAAAGTTGTGCTCCAGATCTGAAGAAACTAATATATGGTATGATTTATTTTACTTTACCTTATTTTTTAACAGAGTAAAATTGGCTTCTTGTCCACATACAGTTCTTTGAGTATTAACACATGTTAATACCACTACCATCAGGATACAAAACAGTTCTCTCAACCCCCAGATCTCTATAATGCTGCCCCTCTGTAGTTGCACTACCTCCCTATGCCTAACCTTTGGCAACAACTGATCTTTTGATCATTAGATAGTTTTGTCTTTTCCAGGATGTCATATAAATGCAATCATAGAGTGTGTATGTAACTTTTGAAACAGGCTTCTTTAACACAGCATAATGCCTTCAAGATCCATCTGTGTTGATGTGTGTATCAACAGTTCATTCCTTTTCACTGCTGAGGAGTATTCCAGTGTTTCAATGTGCCATAGTTCATCTATTCACTCATTGAAAAACTTTGGATTATTTCTAGGTTTGGGCAAAAGAAAAGAGCTGCTATAAACATTTGTAAACAGGTTTTGTGTGCACATAAGTTTTTGTTTCTCTAGGGCAAATACCTAAGAATGGGATTGTTGGGTCTGAAAATAAGTGTATATGTGATTTATAAGAAACTGCCAGACTGTTTTCCAAAGTAGCTGTGCTGTTTTGCTTTCCTACTAACGAAGTATGAACACTGCAGCTATTCCACATTCTTGTCAGCACTTTAGATTACCATGTTTGCTTTGTTTTGTTTTGTTTTTCAGCCATTTTACTGTGTATGTAGTGGCATCTCCTTGTGGTTTTAATTTGCATTTTCCTAATGGCCAGTAACATGGAGCATTTTTTCATATGCTCATTTCCATCGCAGTATGTTCTTTTGTGAATTGACTACTTATTTGTTTTTTGTTTTTTGGTTTTTTTTTGCGGTACGCGGGCCTCCCACTGTTGTGGCCTCTCCCGTTGCGGAGCACAGGCTCCGGACACGCAGGCTCAGCAGCCATGGCTCACGGGCCCAGCCGCTCCGCGGCATGTGGGATTTTCCCGGACGGGGCACGAACCCGTGTCCCCTACATTGGCAGGCGGACATTCAACCACTGCGCCACCACGGAAGCCCTACTCATTTTTAAAACTGGGTTGTTTGGCTTATTACTATTGAGCTTTGAGTGAGCTCCATATATTTCAGACTTAAGTCCTTCATCAGATTTGTGATTTGCAAGTATATTCTCTCAATTTGGAACTTATCTTTCATTATGACTTGATTTTGAACATGTATTTGAATATCCACTGACCTGTCTCTTGCAAGATTCTCATTCTCTTTGAAATGATATAGGATTACACACATTCTCTGTTGATCTATTCAGAATATTTAATCCTGTAGTAGATTATATATATATATAAAATCATTAAATTATAGGAGCCCTTTATTCATTTGCCATTTTTAAAACCAACCTATAAGCAAAGCATTTTAAATTTATTTTTAACTGAATTCTATTAATTACTTACTTAATAGAACATAAATGTTACAAACTGAAAAATATGTAAGAAATGATATGGTATACAAAAGTGAATAGTGAGGGCTGTGAGGGGTAGATGCACAGTGATAAGGGAGTCTTAATTTTGTCGTATTTCATAGTGATGTATTTTGAAATAGTTATAAAGTTGATGAAACAAAAAATAAAGATTTGGGCTTCCCTGGTGGCGCAGTGGTTGAGAGTCCGCCTGCCGATGCAGGGGACACGGGTTCGTGCCCCGGTCCGGGAGGATCCCATATGC
>NC_041214.2:106632492-106638872 GCF_002837175.3 Physeter macrocephalus | reverse complement strand
GCGGGAGAGGCCGCAGCAGTGAGAGGCCCGCATACCGCAAAAAAAATAAATAAATAAAAATAAATAAATAAATAAATAAATAAATAAATAAAGATTTAAGTATTTTAGTAAACAGAATAATTGAAAACAATAATATTGGTAGCAAAACTCAGGAGGTGATGAGAGATCAATGTTAGTAGGCATGAGTTAATTCCTCATCAAATGAAAATGTTGAATAGAACATGCAGTCCCAAGATATTGTCTCAATAGAAAAAAAATTAGCAATAATTTTTTACTTGACATTTGGTGCTATTTTAAATTGTTCAAACGTCTATGTGCATGTGTTAAATAAATATGTACACATATATTTATATTAAAATATAGTTCTATATTATGGACAGTTAAAGGAGTTTGAGAAAGTGAGACTTCCCTGGCAGTCCAGTGGTTAAGACTCCACACTTCCACTGCAGGGGACACGGGTTCAAATCCCTGGTCAGGGAACTAAGATCCAGCATGCTGCATGGAGTGGTGAAAATAAATAAATAAATAAAATTTAAAAAAATAAATATTTTTTAAAAAAGGAATGTGAGAAAGTAAAAAACAATAAAGAAACAGGAGTTTTGCAGGGAGAAACACAGAGAAAAAAATTCAAAGAAAGTGAAAGAAAGACAGGCCCAGGCAGATAGAGGAAAAGAGGCAGAGAAAGAAATTTGGACTGACAGAAACAGTGAAAAAATTAACATCAGTAATAGAAACTGACCTCCATGGAACAATATTGTCAACTTGTGGCCTTTTAAGATATTGCAAGTAGAGATTTTTCAAACATTTTGAAAAATTGCAAAAATCCCATAAAATGTTTTGTGTCTGAAGAAGCAAGGATCCAACCTTCTTTCAAAGTGAGATGCCACTGTTCTTGAGTGACTGTTTTCAGTTAAACAAAAAAAAAGGAATATATTTAAAAATCCAACGTTAAGAATCAAACACTGGCCAATTTACTTATTCAATCAGAGCATTTAAGTTATTCACAGAGGACAGCACAATCCAATATTAGAAAATTCCTCTGAGTACTCAAGACACTTGACTAGACTTTTTCTGCATAATTGTTGGGATAGGAGCCTTTCTAAATATCTCCTTTGTAACTGCGGGCAAAGAATTCCACGGATACATCTCTAAGTTTATAAATACTTTCCATACCTCTGACAAGTACTTGCCTCTCAAGCTTCAGTAGTCCTCATCAGTGAGGTATAGGGAAAAAGAGAGATAATGATAACTTAATTTTACCATTTGAACTAAATATTCAGTACCTTTTGAACCTAGAGTTGGAGAGTGGATTTGTGGTACGGGTTGGGAGGAGAGAGGGATGGTAGGGAAGAAAAGGGAAGTACCGTTTAAGAGCAGGTGACACCAATGTTATAAATACTAACTATATGGATTTATGCACCAAATAGAGCATCTTAGGCCCACTGCGAAACTTCTGCCAAGAGTCACTGAGTTATCGTTAGTGAAAACCTGGCATCAGATGAATAGTCTAACTAGAGAGCTACTTTACTCATTTCTATATCCAGTACAAGAATTTAAGCAGTTGTGAAAGTGTAATTGAACAATCATGGGAAGAAACTCCAGCTTCCCAAATCCACTAAGGGAGAAAGCTGCATAGTTAGGGGTCTTTTTAACCTCTATCACTTCCTATTATCTCATGGCAAAAGTGGATCACTGGCCTAAAGATCAGTGGTAAATTACCAGAACTCCATGAAACAAAGAATAAATAAAATAACTAAATGGCTGATAAGTAGAGACCCCAAAATTCTTATTACTTTTTACTCTCCTTGAGGAGGAGGTTAAATTATCTATATTAGATCAATCTACTTAATTTCTAGCTATTTTCAAGCTTGTTTCAATTTGCTTCCAATTGTACATCAATGAGGAAATGTGTTACATACATAGAGTGGACTCATAATTAAGTATTTCAAAAAAGTTTCAGAGTTCAAGGGTTAGCTTTATATTTTTCCTAACATTGTTTCAGCAGATCATTGCTCCAAGCTTTGATCAACTATCTGTGATAATGAATTGCTCTAAATTCTGAAACTGGGAAACCTATCATAGCATTTCAAAAATAGATCATAGTAGGTCTTTAGAATGTGTTTGTTTTTTCCTTTAAAACTGATGTGTGAATGATTAGGGTTAAAGCCAGTGCCTCCACGGAGAGAAGAGGAGAGATCCATATAAAAGAAAAGATATATTATGGACCAGCAGTGAATTAATAAATTATTTTTAACTTGCTTAAATACACACAAACATACAACAGTATAAATCTCTCATGTGCTTAATACTCTCCCAACCATAAAACCAAGCATTTATATCAAATACTAAAAAATTTAAGAAAATAAAAATTCAGAGTGACAGCATTAACGGGATGAATGATATTTTGTTGAAGCTTAATTAAAATGCACAATATAAATATGGTACTGAATGCTATAGTGTAAGTTGAGTTTCAGCAATCTAATGGTGGTGTGATGGCACAAACTCCTCGCCACTTTTGTCTATTTAAACTATCACGTAGCTTCTGTTCCTTTGTGATATCACTTCACCATTACCAGGTGCAAACATTGCATTTGCATTTTAAGTCAACCTCTGTTTTCCTCTTCTCAGTCCACTACAAGTGGTACATTACTCTACCTCAAAGTTCTTTCATAATATCAGATCCCAGTTTTTATGTAGCTTAATAATTTAAAATTTCAATGTATGAAAATGTTTTCAATAGAAATGTATAACTATAAATTCACCTGTAACTGTTAAAAAGTCAAACATGAAAATTGTGTCAGATATCACACTTTTGATATACGGAGCCAAAGTAGATCCTTATGACAAAAATTCAAATGTGAATATAGTGACAGATAGTAATCATTTTAACATTAAGAGATGCTAAGATAACTGCAGATATGCGTAATACATTAAAAGATAATTGCGGATATGCTTATCAATTATGGTAACCACTTATGCTGAATAAAATCACAAAAATAATACTAAATTAACAACTAAAATCATTTGGGAATACTCAGTTTTAATCTGATCTTTGGGTAATCCAGAATATTCTTAAATTGACAAGCTAATATTGAAATAAAAAGCCAAATTTCAATGTTTCCAATATTTTAGGATATGTGGATTATCTAACATTCCCTTGCAATGGATATATGCAATTTTATTTGAGAAACATCAGATTAAACAAAGCAAATTTTTAGGAGCCACCTAAAATGAAGAAAGGATCTTAGAGTCTAAAGTCAATGAATTACTTGGAGACACATGCCAACAGTTGGAAGCAGTGTCTCCACAGATGTGAGGATCTCACTTTTTCTGACTTATTTTTTTATCAGTTATTTTTTTATTTCCAATTGTGCTGAAATAAAAAAATAATAATTCACTGATATTCATAGTCTGCAAAATTAATTAAAATCATATGGTAATAGCAAGTTTAAACATCCACATGGATATAACTCTCAGTACTTATGACATCTTTAGAAGTAAAAAATACCAGAGTTTCTCTAATCATGATAGGTAAGTTAATGTAGTACAAAAAATATAATTCATATTCTATATTTAACACAGTATATCAGTTCCAATGGGGTTCTGAGTATAATTTAGTACTCTAACTATAACTCTGTAACTCTACGTCTGAAAAGAACTTTCCCATATATGCAGAGTGAGCATGATGGAGTTTAGTACAGCTATATGTAAACACACCCTGGAAGGGAGCTGAACACTGTCTTTGACTTTCTGTTAGAGGACAGTCTCAGAGAGAAAATTTCAAAGCCAATATAAGTATAATAATTAGCATGTTTAAAGTACAAAGGACTTAGATTTTAGAAGAGGTATATATTTATTTATAAGTTCTGTTCCCACCACTCACTTGTTATGCAATCCTAAGCCAATGCAGAAAGTAATGAGAATTTAATGTGTATAAGGCATCCTTTTCATATTAAATTGCAAAACTTAATTTTGATTACTGTCCTTTATGAGACAAAAATGGTGATATCACAATGTTATATAATTTTGAAGTTTAGATTGTAGGCAACTTAGGAAAGTACTATTACAGGAAGTGCATAAGAAAAGAGGTCAGAAATGCAAGAGAAAAGTCAAGGAGAAATTATGAGCTGGTGGGCATTCAGAGAAGGTCGTTACATTGATATTTATGAGAGTTTTAAGAAAATTTACAAGAACTGAGGTGAGGGCAGGAATTCAGAATGCAAAGAGTTTAAGAATGAAAGAAAACTATCACTTCTGGGGTAATTTATATGAGACAACCTCAAAAACGTCCCCCATAAAGACAGGAAACATAATGAATAAATTTTAACAATAGTTTTCAATGCATATTTCACTCTGCCAGAAAATAATGGAAACTCCATAAGCTAAAAAAGAAAAATATGTTGAAAACCGGTGTTGGAAGTGGGCACTTAACCTGTGGCTACCATGGGTCATTTACATTCTGTGTTACTTATTGCCTTGCATTCTAATAGCCACCCAAAGGACAAGACATTCTGTCTTGAACCCACAAAGTAAATATTCCTGATTTAGACTGTAGCACAAAACACAAAGGACTACATTCTCAGTAGACAGTTTGACTAAAAAAGAAGGAAGCTAACAAAATATATTTGAGTTGGTCTTCACTCTAATTGCGGACTAAAAAAACCTTTCCTTGTAATTATAACCAAGAGCCTGATTTTATGTGAGTTTGTGTGTGAATTTACTCTGTCCACACGATCCAGGAAAACTAAGCTGAGAAATTCAGTTAAAATTGCCCCTGTGCTTAAGCACCCTAGGAGTTTATTTAAAAGAAGGAAAGGCAATCTAAAAAACTTAGGTGGTATAGGATTATCCTTATAACAGCAACTCTTCAAACATTTGCTCACAACCCACAGTTTCAAAACACATGAGGAAATTAACAACCATGAGTAAGCAGAAACAATCATAACAGGTTTAGAACTCAAGGCGGTCAAATATTTAAGCTATCATAAAAATTATCATAAAATAATTATGCTTAAAATGATAGACATAAAAGATAGTTGAAAACATGAATTATAATAATATAGTATAAAAAGAGAACAGACATATTTAGAACAGGAACCAAACACTACTTTAGAAATTAAATATATTTCATTGCAATTAAAAACATAAAGTATAGGATAAAGGGCAGATTAGACACAGGAAAAGAAAGAATTAGTTAACTGAACTAAAGAATGGTCTAATGTAATTTCCTAAAGTACAGTATAGAAAGACAAAGTTATGGCAAATATTAGAGATAGTTTAAAAGTGTGAAGGAAAAAATGTTACCTGTCATATCAGTAAACAAACAAAGGGTGTTGCAGCCATCAAGCTACCATATTACAGCCACCCCTGACGAGACTCAGGATGAGAAAGCACAGGATACTGGCCCCAGATAGCTAAGGTGCATATCAAAGGAATGATTTCAATGAGCCCATATTTTTGTATGTTCCCATACATAGAGAAGCACTCATTTCAATAACTTGAGGTGTCTGGTTTTCTTCAACAGTAATCCTTTGATGTTCCGACTACCTGGTCTTTGTTGCAAAAACTCCTTTATCTCCTGGCTCCTCCCTTACATCTTCAGAGCGGTCCCTCAGACTGCTTGAAGTCCTCAGAAAGTCCCACCGAATAAAACATAACTCTCAACTTTTAGGTTATGCATTTTTAAAAGCATTGAGTGATCAAGTGTAAAAACACCAACTTGCAGCACTAAAAGAAGGAAGAGTACATGAAGAAGAAACAAGATTTTGGATTGGAAGAATCAACATTGTGAAAATGACTCTAATACCCCCAAAGCAATCTACAGACTCAATGCAATCCCTATCAAACTACCAATGGCATTTTTCACAGAATTAGTGCAAAAAATTTCACAACTTGTATGGAAATACAAACGACCCCAAATAGCCAAAGCAATCTTGAGAAAGAAAAACGGAGCTGGAGGAATCCAGCTCCCAGACTTCAGACTATATTACAAAGCTACAGTAATCAAGACAATATGGTACTGGCACAAAAAAAGAAATATAAATCAATGGAACAGGATAGAAAGCCCAGAGATAAACCCACACACCTATGGTCACCTTATTTTTGATAAAGAAGGCAAGAATATACAATGGAGAAAGGACAGCTTCTTCAATAAGTGGTGCTGGGAAAACTGGACAGCTACATATAAAAGAATGAAATTAGAACACTCCCTAACACCATACACAAAAATAAACTCAAAATGGATTTAAGACCTAAATGGAAGGCCAGACACTGTCAAACTCTTAAAGGAAAACATAGGCAGAACACTCTGTGACATAAATCACAGCAAGATCCTGTTTGACGCACCTCCTAGAGAAATGGAAATAAAAACAAAAATAAAC
>NC_041214.2:106610642-106632255 GCF_002837175.3 Physeter macrocephalus | reverse complement strand
AAAAAAACTAAAAATAGAACTACCATACGACCCAGCAATCCCACTACTGGGCATATACCCTGAGAAAACCATAATTCAAAAAGAGTCATGTACCACAATGTTCATTGTAGGTCTATTTACAATAGCCAAGACATGGAAGCAACCTAAGTGCCCATCGACAGATGAATGGATAAAGAAGATGTAGCACATATATATAATGGAATATTACTCAATCATAAAAAGAAATGAAATTGAACTATTTGTAGTGAGGTAGATGGACCTAGAGTCTGTCATGCAGAGTGAAGTAAGTCAGAAAGAGAAAAACAAATACCTATGCTAACACATATATATGGAATCAAAAAAAAAAAAAAGAAAGAAAATGATTCTGAAGAACCTACGAGCATGACAGGAATAAAGACGCAGACATAGAGAATGGACTTGAGGACACAGGGAGGGGGAAGGGTAAGCTGGGACGAAGTGAGATAGTGGCATGAACATATATACACTACCAAATGTAAAATAGATAGCTAGTGGGAAGCAGCCACATAGCACAGGGAGATCAGCTCAGTGCTTTGTGACCACCTAGAGTGGTGGGATAGGGAGGGTGGGAGGGAGGCTCAAGAGGGAGGGGATATGGGGATCTATGTATATGTATAGCTGATTCACTTTGTTATAAAGCAGAAACTTACACACCATTGTAAAGCAATTATACTCCAATAAAGATGTTAAAAAAAAAAGGAAGAAGCAAGATTTAAAGCTAAGAGTTTTTTAGACACTTGGATAATCAAGTAAAAGCATAATTAGTTCTCATATAAATCATATGTCCAATCACTATGCTAATGAACAAGGAATACTCCCATGAGGAGACAGTGCTAATCAAATGATAACAGGCAAGAGTGTAAATAATATTCTCATAGAAAAGAACAGTGGTCCAGTCTACCAAAGTGCGCTCTCCCATGGAAGAAAAATAGATACACTACTCTACAACATATTTTATGTGGTGAGAAAATTTTGATTAAAAAATTAGACATAGATACCAACACAAGATTAAATTTTAGCCCAATATTTTTGATGGAGATGGATACAGACATTCTAACTGAAATATTATCAAGTCAACTCATTAAGCACAGAGAAGCAGAATGTTTAACATTAAAAAACATATTAATGTAATTAACAAAATAATAGATAAGAAAAATGCATCTCGATAAATGCAGAAGATGACTGGCAAAAATCCCATCATTCATTTGTGATTAAAAACTCTAGAAAATCGGGCTTCCCTGGTGGCGCAGTGGTTGCGAGTCCGCCTGCTGATGCAGGGGACACGGGTTCGTGCCCAGGTCCGGGAAGATCTCACATGCCGCGGAGCGGCTGGGCCCGTGAGCCATGGCCGCTGAGCCTGCGCATCCAGAGCCTGTGCTCTACAAAGGGAGAGGCCACAACAGTGAGAGGCCTGCGTACCGCAAAAAAACAAAAAAAAGCTCTAGAAAATCTATTTTAGAAATTGAATCAATAATTAATAATATTCCAAAGTAGAAAGCACCAGGCCCAGATGGATTGACTGGTGAATTCTACCAAACATCTAAGGAAATAAATACAATTCTCTACAATGTCTTTCAGAGGACAGAAGCAGAGGGAATATTTCTAACTCATTCTATGAGGCCAGAATTACCCTAATACCAAAACCAGACACAGTCATTCCAAGAAAAGAAAACTACTGGCCAATTCCTCTCATGAATATGGATGTAAAAATCCTCAACAAAATATTAGCAAGTCAAATCCAAAAAAGTACAAAAAAATTATATACCACAACCAAGTAAAATTTCCTCAGGTATGTAAGGCTGGTTCAACATGAGAAAATCAATTAAAGTAATCCATCACATAAACAGAAAAAGAAATCACATGATCATATCAATAGATGCAGAAAAAGCATTTGATAGAACTCAACAACCATTCATGACAAAAACACTCAGTAAACTAGAAACAGAGGGAAACTTCCTCAATGTGATAAAGAATATCTAACAAAAAACCTACTATGCTAAAGTTTAAAACACTTTTTAAGAGACATGAAGTGTCAAAAGAAATTCACAGAAAGGAAATATTTGCAAAACATATGGTGAATTAAAACAAAAAACACAGCCAAAATACAACACTATACCACAGTTGCTTAAACACATTAGCCTTGTGCAACAAGAAATTTGAAGGTAGAAGGGTTTGCGATTGACTCAAAGATACCATCAGAGATATAGGCATTTCCATCTTTCTTCTCACCATTATCAGGACATATATCCTCATGCTGTGGTCTCATGGCTTCAAGACAGCTGTATCGTTAAAGGCCTCACATCCATTTGGAAGAAAAAGGCAAACGGCAAAGAGAATATTGCTTTCAGGTTCAGAGGCTTTGCTTTTTTCTTCTGAATGGGAAGCCCTTCTCTTGCATTTCCACTGACACCTCATCTACAAGAACTGTATCAAACGGCTACCTGTCGCTGCAATGGTGATTGGGAAATGGGATATTTTCAGTTGGGCTCATTACTGCCACAGACAAAATCAGTAGTTAGTAACAAAGAAGAGTACATGGATATTAAGTAAGCATGTAATAATACCTACCACATTTATTTGCCCAAATATATGAAGGCCTCATGAAAACCAATAAGGAAAAAGAACACAAATCCAATGTAAAATGTCACAAGATACAAACAGGCCGTTGAAAGGAAAGAAAAATCAACTACTAAATTTTAAATACAAATAGATGTTCAACCAAGTTAGGAAAGAAGGAGGTAAAAATGAAAACCAACTTTAGATATTACTTCACATCTCTGAAAATACTGCTTTGGTAAGAATAATAAATGAGAATTTTACATTCCACCAATAAAGGCAACTACTTTTACAGCAATTAGCGATATCTAGCAATTCTGAAGAGATTATACCTACTATTCAGAAGGCATACTTATAAGTACATAACCAGATAAATGATCATACATATTCATAAGTAGATATTTCAAAAAAAAAATAGCAAAATTAATTAACAACTTAAATGTCTATCAAAAGAACAGGCTAATGAATTTTGACATAATCATACATTAAAATATTAAACAACAATGAAAATGAATTCACAGCAAGTGAATTCTCAATATGGATGAATCACAAATATTGGGGACAAAAACCTACATACTCAATGACTCCATTTATACAGAAATGAAAAGATGCAAAATGAAACTACATACTATATAGGGCTATATATATATTGAGCAAAAATATAAAGAAATAGATGATTTACTCAATTTATCATTGAGTAAATTGATAAACATTAAAACTGAATTAATGGTTTCCTTTACTGGGAAGTAAACATGATTTAATTATTTTTTAAAGTATTTATTTCTTAAATAGATAGTGAGAACATGCATGTTCCATGCACATATCTTTTATAAAATTCTACATGTCTATAATATTTCATAATAACTTAAATGAATAGAAATTTGGTATTTTAATATTTTACATGAAGTTTAAGGTGAAATGAAAAGTGAAAATGAAAGCTGTGGAATAATGAAAAAAGTGGATGGCTTAGCCTCAAAACCAGTTTCAATCTCACCTCTCTCTTTGCCTCTGAAATCTTGTTAACATTTTTTGTTACCTGCTTGTTTTTAAATCTTGGTAAAGTTCTTTTTACCTCTTCAGGCCTATTTAAGAAGACCTGTGAGGGTACAAGATCAAAGCATAGGCAAAGGCTTTAGCTTTTGATGTAAGAAGATATTCTTTAAGGAAGAAAAAAACAATTTTGAAACATGCAATTTTGAACTGCCCAGTCTACTATTTTAACTTGCCGAACAGAAAACACAATGAGAATATGTCTTAAATAAATGGGCTGCATTATTCATTTCAATATTATTTTCATTTTGCTGTGATGAACTTCATGCGTGATTATTATTTCTCACTCTCTAGGTCTGCAGTTGGTACTACTAAGTCAATTTGCGGATTTAAGTAGCAGGTCAACTACATCAAATACTGCCGGGGCATTGAGTAAACTGAGGAGACAAAAATGTCCATTGTGGGCTTCCCTGGTGGCGCAGTGGTTGAGAGTCCGCCTGCCGATGCAGGGGACACGGGTTCGTGCCCTGGTACAGGAAGATCCCGCATGCCGCGGAGCGGCTGGGCCCGTGAGCCATGCCCGCTGAGCCTGCGCGTCCGGAGCCTGTGCTCCACAACGGGAGAGGCCACGACAGTGAGAGGCCCGCGTACCGCAAAAAAAAAAAAAAAAAAATGTCCATTTGGTTTGGCAACACGAAAGCCACCTCTGACCTTGAAAAAGCAGTTTTGATAGAGTGGTTGGGTGGGAAGCAAAACTGGAGAAGAGCTGAAAAGTAAAAAGAAAGTGAAGGCAAGGAGATATGTGAAATAAGTTTAGCTACTGGAAGGGCAGGAAAAAGTATAAGCTGGTAGCAAGAGGGCTATGCGAGATTCAGGGAGGACTTCTTGTTTAATTTTTAATGGGAATTACAAGAGCATGTTTTGTACTGATCCAGTAGAGAGAGAAAAGTTGACGATGTGGATGCTCCACAACTCTTGCAGATTCAACATTTCAAATACTGAATTCATCATCATCCCACCGCTCCCACCTCCCTTCAGTCAGCCTGCCCTGCTCTCATGCTAATCAATTTAGACAATCTCCGCTTACTGTTACCTAAACCAAAAGTCGTCCTAGACTGTTTTGCCTCTGGCATTTTCTACCTGCAGTCCATCACTGAGTGCTACAAAATTTACCTCCTAAATTATGAAAGTCCTTCTCTTCCCCATCCTACTACCAATGTTCTGATTCAGACAATCACTGTCTCAGATGGACAATTTTTACAGCTTCTAGTTGATCACTCGGGCTCCAGTATTACACTATAATATTTCCTGTCTATACTGCTGCCAAGTCACTCTTTAACACACAGGCCAATCACCTGCTTAACAACCTATGATGGTTTTCCAACAATAAAACCTAATTCCAAAGCTTAGTTTCTTAGAACTTCGGACCAGTGTTCTTAAGCAACAGTCCTACTTATGTATGCTGGCTCATAATATACTACTTCAAATCTTCAATTCTTGGCTAAAATTGCCCCATTTGACCTTATTATTACTCTTTAAAAATTCAGCTCAGCCATCATCTCACCCTGGAATTTTTCTACTCCTCGCTTCACTATCACAAACCCTTCCTCTACACTCCTGTGGTAGGTAGAACCCTAAAATAGTCCCCCAAGATTTTTCTGTCCAATTCCCAGGACCATGAATGTGATGAGAATTCATTCAAGCTCTAATTGTGTCAATTAATAAAAGGGACTTTACAGATGTAATTAAGATTACTAATTAGTTGACCATGAGTTTATCAAAGGGGAGATTATCCAGGTAGGATATATGAGCCCTTTAAAGGCAGAGTTTTCTCTGGCTGGTAGCAGAAGAGGAACTTAGAAAGATTCTAAGCCTGAGAAGGATTCAATAGACCATTGCTGACCTGAAGATGGAAGGGGCCACATGATGAGGAATACAGGAGAGGCCTGTGACTGACAGCCAACAAGGAAACAGGAACTTCAGTACTACAACCATAAGGAACTAGATTCTGCCAGAAACTTGAATGGACCTGAAAGTGGATTATTCCCTAGACCCTCCATATAAGAGTCCAGACTGGCTGATACCTTGATTTTTGGCCTTGTGAGACCCTAAGCAGAGAATCCAAATAAGACTGCCCAGATAACAAACTGATAGAACTGGATGCTGTGTTAAGTTTTCTAAGCCTGTGGAGATTTGTTATGCAGCAATTGAAAAACAAAACTCCATAGTTATGGATCCATGCTTATGTTGGCTCCCTTGCATTTCTTATTTATGGTGCTCTCTCCTCAGTTAGCTTGTGAGCTGCTTAGGATGGAAGTCATGTTTAAACGATGTTGTATTCCCAGCATCTAGCACATTACTTGACATATGGGATGGGAGATGTTCAACAAGCATATATTGAATATCTTAGGGGGATGTTACTATGTCAGTTGAGTCCAATGAGAAGCAAACACTGAGAAGAGTGTGAGGAATTTGTGGAGGTATGGAGGGATTCAGGCCTGTAAAGCTAAAAGACAGGGAAGCTGAATTGGTCATGGAAAGAGTTCAGACTTCAATGCATATCTGAAAAAGTCATAGCCAACCCAGAGCAATGAATCTGGAGCTCCAGACCAATAAGTACCCTTAAGTGGAGTCCCATGGTGGGCAGAAATGACCAGGCCCAGTACCTCCAACCTGCACACTCATGGATCAGGGACTGCCTAGGAAAACCATTATCTTGGCCTGGAAGCTGAAGTGGATCCTGATGGTGACAAAACTAGAAGCTGTCAGTTAACTGTACTTCTTTCAGGTGAATAGTAAGTTCTTACCAGAAGAAAGATCTAAACAACACCTCTCCACAGCCACCATACTCTATGAAAGATCATGCTCTCTGAAGCAAAACATAACATAAGCCCTACTCATCAAAGTGGAACTATGAGTTTTTCTTCCAGAAAGAATGCAATAAAGAAAGGACTCCAAAATAATAGTATCCTAAAATTTAGTTAAAAATCAATCCACTATTTTACAATGAAAGTTGTAATGATAAGGAAACCATAAACAAGATGAAAAGACAACCCTCAGAATGGGAGAAAATATTTGCAAACGAAGCAACTGACAAGGGATTAATCTCCAAAATAAACAAACAGCTCATGCAGTTCAATATCAAAAAAACAAACAACCCGATCCAAAAATGGGCAGGAGACCTAAACAGATATTTCTCCAAAGAAGACATACAGATGGCCAACAAACACATGAAAAGATGCTCAACATCACTAATTATTAGAGAAATGCAGATCAAAACTACAATGAGGTATCACCTCATAGTGGTCAGAATGGCCATAATGAAAAAATCTATAAACAATAAATGCTGGAGAGGGTATGGAGAAAAGGGAACCCCCTTGCACTGTTGATGGGAATGTAAATTGATATAACCACTATGGAGAACAGTATGGAGGGTCCTTAAAAAGTAAAAATAGAACTGCCATAGGACCCAGCAATCCCACTACTGGGCATATACCCAGAGAAAACCATAATTCAAAGAGACACATGCACCCCAATGTTCATTGCAACACTATTTACAATAGCCAGAACATGGAAGCAACCTAAATGTCCATCAATAGAGGAATAGATAAAGAAGATGTGGTATATATATACAATGGAATATTACTCAGCCATTAAAAGGAACGAAATTGGGTCATTTGTAGAGAAGTGGTGGGACTTAGAGACTGTCATACAGAGTGAAGTAAGTCAGAAAGAGAAAAATATTGTATACTAATGCATATATGTGGAATCTAAAAAATGGTATAGATGATCTTATTTGCAAAGCAGAAATAGAGACACAAACGTAGAGAACAAACGTATGGATACCAAGGGGGAAGGAGGAGGTGGAATGAATTGGGAGATGGGGATTGACATATATACACTATTGATACTATGTATAAAATAGATAACTAATGAGAACCTACTGTAAAGCACAGGGAACTCAATGCTCTGCAGTGACCTACATGGGAAGGAAATCCAAAAAAGAGTGGATATATGTATACGTATAGCTGATTCACTTTGCTGTACGGTAGAAACTAACACAACATTGTAAAGCAACTATACTCCAAAAAAAAAGCTATAAAGATTACACGTGCTCCTGATATTGATGGTTGTGTTCTTCTCAAAGCAGAGAATTATTAGTCAATTATAACTTCCTCAAGGTTTTGGCAAAGAAAAATATTTTCATCTCAAGGGTGTATCTTCAGCTCAGAGAAAATTGTTTAAATAAACACCAATGATAACTTTTTAAGGAGTTTAGTTTTCTTAGCATTGTTAAAATGAGATTTTAAAGAGAAAACTCTATTTTCTTAGATTATTCTGTTTGAATTCATATATCTTTGTTCTTAGACTGTTTTTCTTATTTGTTTCAACAGCTCTTATTTGGAATTGCATAGGCGTGAATTTTAAGCAAAACTATGCAAAGCTTCTATTATCATTTCCCAAGTGTCAAAAAGAACTAGACATCACTCTTTTTTTTTTTTAAGAGGACTGAATGTTTTAGAGGAGAGGAAGTCTGGCAAGGTACTAAAGGAAGCGTTATCTTCAAAGGCAGCTGTCAAATCATGTTTTTTGATAACTCTAATGTTTGAGAGTATCGATATCATATCAGGGGAAATATGACAATTAAGGATACATTTTTCCCAAACCTTCTACATTCTCGTTTATGTATATGAGTGTAAAAATTCTCAATACAACTGTTCTCAGAAATATAGTTTTAGATTTAATTATATCAAATAGCATTTTCCCAACCGTAAGCCTGGATGAGACTTAATATCTTCTGATATCCTTAGTGATACTGGTTTTCTCCTCACCCAGCTTCTGGCTTGGGGATTGGAACGTATCCTAATTGCCATATTGGGGTTTAATTGTATCATATTCGATTCAAATATATGACCATAAAGTTTTAGTAGCATTTGTTAGATTAACACAATTTTTAGAGGTATAACAAGTCTAAGGAAAATCCACCTTTAGTCTCATTTACCAGAATTCATTCTACTTCTGACTTCAATTTGCTACTTTCTTACTAATCAGCAAAAAACACACACACAAAATTAAAATGTCAGTTTAAAGAAAAATCTAACTCTTTTCCATATGCATAATCAATAGTAAAGAAAGAAGCCCAGAGCTCTGTGTGTCCCTGACAAGAACCCTAAACTACCCTTCTATGCCCCACATTTTCTTAATCTTTTTCCTTTCCACCCCTGGATGACCACATCAGTCTTCTCATTCCTCAAATCCTAGCTCCTCCTTATATGTGCTCACTTTCAGCTCATGGTCTTATTTCCTGTTATTTAGAAGAGCAAGGCCATCAGAAGTGGTTTTTCGCATGCTGCCATTTCCACATCTATCAACATGCCTGCAATTGAACCCTTGTACATACACTGCCTTCTCTCCCATTGCTATAGAGGAACTGCCTTACTTAGCTCCTCTATGAGGAGCTTCCACTGATGCACTAGCTCCCTTCCCCACTCGCTTCCTCAGGGACATAGTTCCACAACGCTCCCCTTTTCCCTGTGACCAATTTCTTTCTTCACTACATCATTCACATGAGCATAGAAATTCAACGTTTTATTTGCATCTTTTTTTAAGGCATCTTGACCTCACAACCCCTTCTGGAAAACACTCTTTCCAATAGGAAAGCTCCTAAAAGCATATAGATAGCTATCCTCCCTGTCTACCTTCTCTCCTTTCTTCCTTTCCAATCAGACTTTTGTTTCCACTACACCAAAATGGCTCTGGTGAAGGTCAGCATTGTTAAATCAAATAATCAATTTTCAGACCTTATTCTATAAACAGCATTTGTCATAGTTGACATTTTCTCAGACACATCACTTCTTTTCACTTCTTTTCCTCTTTCTTGTTCTCCTCCCATCACACCAGCTGCCTTGTCTCAGTCTCTTCACCATTTCATCTGCATCTCCCATGTTTCTAATGTTCGAGTACCCAGGGCTCAAGGCCCTAGATATTCTCTCCTTTTCTATCTATACACATTTCTGAAAATATCTCAACTATTTTTGATGCTATAAATTATACTTCCTGGGACTTCCCTGGAAGTCCAGTGGTTAAGACTCCACGCTTCCAATGCAAGGAGCACAGGTTTGATCTCTGGTCAGGGAACTAAGATCCCACATGCTGCGTGGCACAGACAAAAAACAAAACAAAACAAACAAAAAACCTATACCTTCTGTCCAGATCTCCCTCACTAAACTCTAGACTGTTATGTCCAACTGCTTACTCCCCACCCACACTTAGATGTCTAATGGGAATCTCAAATGTACCAGGTATAAACTGAATTCTGATCTCCTCCCTTCACGAAAATTCATCTTCCCTAAATCTTCCCCAGTTTAGTGCATGGCAACCTCATGGTTCTACTTGTGGCCAAAAAACCTGGAGTAACTTTGATTCTTCCTTCCTTCATACTCCCCATTAACCCATCAGCAAATTCTGTTGACTCTACCTTCAAAATACATTCAGAATCTGCCAATTTTTACCAGTTCAATTGCTACTATCTTAGTGCAAAGCTACCATCGTCTCTCTCCTGAGTTATTGCAGTAGACTTAACTGGTCACCCTGCATCTACTCTTGAACCTCTGCAGCTTATTCTCAACCTAAGAAAGATCATATTTCTTCTCTGGTCAAAACCTTAAAATAGTTTTCCATCTCACTTGTATCTGTCAGGGTTCTCCAGAGAAACTGAATCAGTAAAACAGGACAAATTGTACGGAGAATTGGAACAAAATAAAGAGATTTCTTTAAGCAATTGGCTCAGGTGATTGTGCAGGCTGGCAAATCTGAAGTCTAGAGAGGGCAGTCTAGCAGGCTAGAAACTCAGGCAGGAGTTGATGTTGAAGTCATGAGGCTGGATTTCTTCTTCTCCAGGAAACCTCAGGTTTTGTTCTTATAGACTTTCATTTGATTGGATGAAGTCTACCACATTATTGAGGACAAACTGCTTTAAAATCAAGATTGTAGGTGCTAATACATCTACAAAATACTTTGACAACACCTAAATTAGTGTTTGATTAAATACCTAGGTACTATAGCCTAGCCAAGTTGACACATGAAGCTAATAATCATATTCCTCAAAGCCAAAAATACTTAAGATTGCCTTAAAAGCCCTGTGTATTCCATCCCTGTGTTAGCTCTGACCTCATCTCTTTCCACTCTCTCTCTCATTCACTCTGCCCAGCCACTTTGGCCTCCTTGCAAGTTCTCAAGCTCATCAAGTACATTCTTTCTTTAGGAACATTGTTGTTCCCTCTGAAATATTCTTCCCCAAAGGCTTAAAAGGTGCCTCTTCACTTTGCTCAGATTTTGCTCAAATATCACTTCCCTTCATTGCTTTCCTGATTTATTATTCTCCATAGCACTTATCACAATCTGACATCCAATGTACTTCTGTGCTTATTTGTTCATCGTGTATCTCTTCCCACTAGGATAAGCTCCAGGAAGGCAGGGATCTTTATTATATTCACTGAGAACAGTATCTGAAACACGGTAACTATTCAATAACCACCTTCTGCATTAATTTTTGTTTTTAAACACATCATAGGAATTTCTATAATGATTACACTGAAGTTTTTCCAATGAGTGCAATGAAAAGGATTGGATTGTAGGTTTATAAGCCTGAGCTCTAATGTGGCTCTGCCACTCACCTTACTTCCTCTCTGATAAATCACTTCACTATTGCAGGACACAGACTTCCCCAACTGCAAAACAAGGGTTCTGAATTAGGTTCTTTCCAACTGAGAAATCTCACCTTCTTTCTTTCCTCTGTATCTTATTTTGTTTAAACAGGACCTCAAGAAATATGACAGCTCAACAAGTTGGAAAAGGCTATACATCTCCTGTCATAAAGCATAAGGGAATTACTCCTTAATTGAAGAAACATAGATGATATAAATTAAAAACAGACATGGTGTAGGGACTTATTTATGCCAGCAAACTAAAAATACCTTCTAGATGTTACCCAGCCCCATTGCAATGTTATAAACACAGGTCCACATATTTCCATAATTGTGTGCACACTTGGAGGGCCTACTACATACTTCAGAAGCTGAAGACAGATGCTGCAGGCTTTGGCAGGTCCATCTCTTCATAATGACACCACTTCTTCTTCCTCCAAACTTGAGAACATTCTGCTCTCCTGATTTTATATTTTGTATTTTAGTTTCCCCTCCTCATGGTCCCTGAGCACCTACTGTCTTTCTGGAATAAAGCAGCAGTTACATATAAGTAATCACTTTGTTTAGAGCTACCCCAAAACCTTGTGAATTCCATCATCAGGGCCCTGAAGGTCTTACCTGCCTTTCTTTACAGAAAGTAATAAACAGTGTCACTTTATTGGCAGTTTCAGCAATCTTCAGTGACCCACTTTCTCTTTCTCCCTCTCTCTCATTCAGACACAGAATTATGAGTATTCATTGTCCATAAGACTTTAAATCAATGTAGTCAATACTTCACAATTCTGAACCACAATCAGTAAGAGAGGCTTGTACAACACTGCAGTGCATTTTCTCTTGCCTGGGAAACTTTCCTTTCTTATGAGAGAGAGAGAAAATGAAGAATCTTATACAATCAATACCTCAGATGTTGAGTTTAATCCTTTCAAGTCTAGAAAAGGAGCCATGTCAGTTATAATCATCGTATGAATTTTTACAGGGTTTTACTTTCACTAGCTTAATAGTGCATTAAATTTTTAAACTATCCAGAAAAAAGACTCATAGCTAAAATCCAGCTTAAGAAGTTGAATTAGTTCAGCTTAGTTCTAACTGCAGTCGTAGGCACAAGTAAATTGCTGCTAATGCACAGAGAACAATTAAAGGGAAAGTCGAAGAATGAACATAGCCACAAAAGGCTTTAATTGAAGTTAATCTCACATTAAAGAAAACCATTATGTGAACAAGGCAAATTGAAACAGTCATTAACAATGCAGATGTGCTTGACAAGCCAGGATTAGCCTTTCAGGCAATGCAGACCAGTCCTACAAACTCTTGCTCTCTTTATCTCTATCACACCATTAAAAAACAAAAACAAAAACAAAAAAAAGTAAAAATGTATATTTTAAGATTGAAAGAATACATTGCTAATTCTAAATTATTTTTCACTTTCACCCTTCAAACTTACATGGAATTAGTAAAAGGAGGCTCTAGAGAAATATTTTTAAAAGCTGAAAACTAACTCACCTGTCTCTAGTGCCCCAAATGCCCTCAACACTACCACAAATTATTGGCCATTTTTGGATGCCCACAAAAGTCAAGGCCCTGTCCTAGACCCATTATATACATTATCTCAATTCAATACTACAGAGACCCTGCAAGGTAGGCATTATTATTCACATGTTATGGATTAGATACTAAGATTCAGAAATGTTGACAGTTTACCCAAGGCTATACTGCGAATTAGTGAGAAAGCTCAGATGCAAACTTTGGTCTATCAGAATCCACAGCTGATGTTCTTTCTAAGCTCTTCATAAAACTGAGTTTCAGTTGAGATTCAGTGAGGGATAGCTTTTTCTTTTTTTAACTATGGGGTGTTTGGGACTCTCATGGAAGGACTGCAACTGAAAAGCCTCTCACCTGCTTTCCCAGATGACAGGGAAGCAGTGTCCAGGGCCTGGCTGAAGGCACGGTGAGATTGGCAAGAAAGTCAGAGAAAACCTTCCCAGGTCTAGCTGTTGAGGACAGAATTGTTGAGGGGGCAGAGAATAACTGAAGTGACCTTTTGATCACGAAAACAGGCGTCCTTTTTCCCACGCATGTGCATTTCAACATCTTGCATCCATTTTATTGACAGTGTAAACAAGGGAGTGCTCCAGGCAGAGTACTTCAAAGTTCACAAAGCGTTTAACCAATGACTGCCTCTCCACACACTCCCAACAGTCCTGGAGTCTGGCTGGAAACATGACACGCTTTTCAAAAGTACTATCAATTTTTGAGAACCTACCACGTACTAACTACTGTCAATTGAAAGAAAAATGCACAACCTAAAAGTTTCAAGTTAAGTTTTATTCGGGGACCTTAACTGAGGACTACAGCCCAGGAAGACAGCCTCTCAGTAGATCCAAGGAACTGCTCTGAAGAGGTAAGTTAGGAGCCAGGATATATAAGAACTTTTTTTGCTGGGAAAAGACATGTAGTCGAACATCAAATGATTACTGCTAATCACAAAGTACAGACATCTCAGGTTAATGGTTTTAGTGCTTTTCTATCCATGTATGGGAAGATGCAAAAATTTGGGGTCACTGAAATTATTTATACAGTAAGTCCCCTACACACGAACCTTCAAGTTGTGAACTTTCAAAGATGCGAACATGAATTCGCATGTCCAGTCAAGTAAGTTAGTTCACGTGTCTGGTGTACAGTGTCACATGCGTGCATCCTCTGCAAGTGGTTGTGCTTTTGTGTACTTTACTGTATAGTACTGTACAGAGTACAGTAGGACAGTACCATCTGCCACCTCCTCTCCCTCCTGCAGTCAGTAACTCTTCTTGCCTGTTCACTCCATGCCAGCCCCTGGATGCCAGCTGTTGTACTGGATTATGGTACTTTTCAAGATACTGTACTGTAAGACTAAAAAGGTTTTCTTTATTTTTTGTGTTTTTTTAATGTATTATTTGTGTGAAAAGTATTATAAACCTATTACAGTACAGCACTATATAGCCGATTGTGTTCATTGGGTACCTAGGCTAACTTTGTTGGATTCACGAACAGACTGAACTTTTGAACGTGCTCTCGGAATGGAAGTCGTTCGTATGTAGGGGACTTACTGTATCTAAATATACATCTGAACTGTCTAGGGCCAGTATCCAAAGCACAGAATGCCTCCTGGTTTTCTCCATCCTGAATTCCCCTCAGGGTATAATGTTGGTGGGTAACTGCAGTGACGAAGGGCTTGATCCTCGAACAACTGGAACAGCAGGCAACGTTCTTTTCTTTACACTACTCTACTGGGGGATGATACATTGCCAAATTTTATCTTCAAAACACCCTTTAGACAAGAGGAAACCCAAGTGTGATTTTAGTTTCTTCCAAATCAAAAAGCTAGTAAAGTAAAATCCAAGTATAAATAAATGAATAAAGAAATAAATAAGAAAAAGAAATAGTACCTTTATTTTTTACAAAGAAAAATGATTTGTTATGTGAAGACTTGTTGATACAAGTCTCCCAGCCCCCCATTTCAGTCACATTACTGGCCTTAACCACCTTCTACGTAGAACTTCTGGGCTCCCACTGAAGAGAAAAGGCAATCTACGTTTGATTTCACATCTAAAATTAAAGTTAAATCAATAGCATCTGTGTTACTTTCCTATTACTGCTATAACAAATTACTTAAAGCAACACAAATTCATTATGCTACAGTTCTGAAGGTCAAAAGTCCAAAATGGGCCTTACTGAATGTAAAATCAAAGGGGCAATAGGCTGCATTTCTTTTCAAGGCTCTAAAGAAGAACCAATTTCCTTGCCTTTTCCAGCTTCTAAAGGCCACCTGCAGACCTTGACCCATGGTTCCTTCTTCCACCTTCAAAGCCAGCTTCAGATAGCATCATCACCCAACCTCTCTCTCTGCCTCTGACCACCACTTCCACCTGCCTTTTCTTCTTTTAAAGATCTTTGTGGTTACGTTGGGCCCACTCAGATAATCCACGAATAATCTCCCAGTCTGAAGTTCCTTAGCTTAATAACATCTACAAAGTCCCTTTTCCCATATAACCTAACATTCATTCACAGGTACCTAGGATTAGGACATGGACATCTTTGGAGGGCCATTATTATGCCTACACAGCATATCTGTCTGGAATTTATACTCACTGATCTGGAAACAAAGACTTAAAAGAGTTTATAACAAAGATTCTTTGGCCTCTTTTGCATAAAAAATGATGAAGAAAGTACTTTTAAATGTCAGTTAAAATTCTTAGTATGATTTCAAGGAGCAAAACTCTTCAATGTGACATCTAAGAAATGGTTCACATTTGGGCTACATAATGCAATAAACCAAACATCTGTGATGAGGGGAGAAGAAATTCTACTACTGTATGGTAAAAATAAATATAAAATTGGAGGCCAAAAGATATGAGTGGGGTGTGTGTGGAGCGGGTGGGGTCATCTATATTACCACTGAATGACCCCTCAGCTTGAATTTTAGGCTCTTCTGCTTACTAGCTAGGTGACTGTAGGTAAGCTACTGAAGAAATCAATGCCTCAGTTTCTCACATGTAAAATGGAGACCGTTTCTGGATTATAGCCATGTTTTAGGGTGGTCGGGAGAATTGAAGATCATGCCCCTTAAGTACCTATCACAGAGCTTGGTTCAGGGGAGTTGCTAGGTAAATAGTAACTACTCTATTTCCATTTCTTTTAGCTCTCTTATTACACAAGGAACTCCCTATGCAAGGATGTTTTCCATTATTTGGTTAAATGTACAACATTTATATTCCTGAATGGAATCCAGCTTCAGAAGAATTCCTGCAGAGCTATAACTCCTTTCATGATAATACTTTAGAAAACTCCCTGATGAACTGCCCAATAACGAATTAAAGAAATGGTCAAGTTTTGACAATTAAATTACACAAAGTTCCAAATGCCACAGTCACAAAACTGAAAACAGACAACACTGGAATGCTAATTCAGCTGAAGGAACACCAATAGGAAGTACCGTCTGCAGGCTATCACAGAGGACTTAATTTTCTGACTTGAGTTACAGGTCAGTTTAATAAATAAAGAGCTATATAGATCTTACATTGTGAATATAATTGCTAACCTCTTTCTGTAGTTTCTTTAGGTCATTAAGTAGTTCCTGACACTACCTCCCTAAGTCAGCATTTGAAATGAAAAGGTTTCTGAGCTAGCTGACCATGACAAGTTATATCAGCCTCATTTATGCTAGGATATGCAGAACATATCTTTTTAAAAATCGAGTGCTAACTATTGAGCAGATAATACATTCCCTACAGAAATCTAAAGCAAAGCTAATTGCAAACAAATATAGAATATTATTCTATAAATTAAAAGAAAAAAGTATTTACAGTTGTTTATAAAAAATACTCTTATTTTTATTGTCAAAATGTCTAGTGTCACACTTTTGGACAAACAATTCAACAAAACAAGCTTGCTTCTAGTAGGAAATCTATCAAATATCAAAGAAGGGGATGTCATCAATAAAACAAGAATAGTTTCCTGGTGCGGTATCTGTGGCATGTATCAAAATGTGTATATTTTATTCTAAAATCTCTTTAAAATCCCACTTGTCAAGTTTATGCTTTCATTAACTAGTTATATAAATTGCAAACTCCACAAGCTTTCATATTCATGAACAAAATATAAGTATATCAAAGCAACAATAATTTGTCCTTTAATAATATTGTTTCCTATGAGGAAATTACCTTACGGTTTCCTGTCTTTTTCTTGTGAAATTTGAGTGAAAAGCAGAAAACTTTTAATGCCTTTTAAATTTAAAATTACATCTAGAGACTAGAGACACATATATACTGTCAGCCAAGGCAAAGGAATTCTACTGTTAAAGCACCAGAGATGTTGCTTTCAATGTATGTTGCCAAAGCCCTCCTAATTTCATGAGTGTGATTTCATCAGTCTTGCGATGAGGAATCAGAGAAAGTTTGTATTCCTTTAGCTGCTGAAATGCTGGGGTTTTAATATCTTCATAGAATTGAATCTTCGAGGGATTTACAACGGGAGCCTTTAGCTATCTACAACTCTAAGTTTTTGAAGTTGGGAAAACTATTAAAATAAGAAGAATGTAAAATGGCAAGTGCCTTGATGTGAGGCCTTTGCAGCAGGATATGGTGTTAAATGAAGCTAACCAATTTCCACTTTGTAGTTTTGATAGATGTCCAGAGGGCTTTTTGAAAGAAAAAGAAAATGAAAAGAACAAAAGCTGAGTGGACCCTTGGTTTATATTGTAGTTCAATTTAGGCAAGTCAGTATCAGAAAACTCAAGAAATACCAAAGAACTTCTCCTCCTCAAAATTCATTTCATCTCTCATCCAAGAGCATACCCTAATGTGCATTTCATCATTTCTCTGAAGTTATACTCCTCTTGTGCTTCCATCCAAGAGAAAACATTACTGAATCCACCATCGATAGCAGCTTTATTTCATGACTTTAATACACAGACAAGTGTGTTTTGCATGTACCAGGTCAACTTAAAAACTGAATTAGTTTACCAAAAAATATTTCTGAGTATCTATAATGTATTATTACCTATGCTAAGTTCTAAAAATAAAACAATGATCCAGATGGGTATAGTCCCTGCCTTCACAGAATTTACAGTTTACATGTAGGAAAAAAACAACAAGCAACTAATTATTCGTTTCAGTGTGGTAAGTGTTGTGAAGCAGAACAGGGTACTATGGGAGCTTTTAATAGATTTGACTAAGTGGAGCTTTATAGAATGACTCATTGGATATATGAGCTAATTTTGAAGGATGAAGAGAATTAATAGGGAAAGCAGCTGGGAACTAGTTGTGGGAGAAGGAAAACTATTCAGGCTAACAGGCCCCAGAGTGGATTGATGTGTTGAAAGTTTGAGAACTGAGAGAAAACCAGAATGGAGACAGCCAAGAGTGAGGAGGGAAAAGCATGACATGAGGCAGAGGGAGAAGTAGGCAGATGTTAGATCATGCCAGATTTGGAAGCCACATCAAAGATTTCACTTTACCCTAAGAACAACAAGAAACCATTAAAGGGTGTTGAGCAATACATCGATACAATCACACTTATGTTTTTAATTGGTCTCTTTGGAGAATGGATGAATTACTACTAATGAAGCAGTTATTTCTCAAAGATTTATGGATTCCCCACATCACACAGCACTAGTGAATCAAAGGAAAATGAATGCAAAAAGTTAATGAAAAACAAATATGCACCAATAAATCTGAATCCAGAAACTGTAACTGTGATTTGGTAGAATATCACAAAAAGTGTCTGATTCAAATAACTACCTCTGTCTTTACCAATAGCATACAAAACTCCAAGACCACATTCATCACCTACACTTTGTCCAAAATTTATCTGCAGCACCTGAAACTGTGATTGGCAACAGCAAATCCTCAGTAAATACTTACTAAATGCATGAATAGACAAAGAAGCAAAAAAAGTATCTCCAATCACTACACACCAGTGGTAATTACATTCCCCATTCTCCTCTTGATGATTTCGATAAATATCATCTTTCTATAGATTCTTCCTCTTCCACCAATCCTCCAACGTAAGGCAGAAGAAGGTAGTAGTGTTCAGTGACAAGAGGAGCAAAGGGCTAAGTGGTGTCAAATGATAAGACAGTAGCCTGAAGAAAAGATAAACTAGGGAAGCATAAGATACAAAGAGGATGAGTTAGGTTAGGGCATTAAATCATTCACCTAACGAGGTTCAGGACCCATTAGGGCCTGGTGACTCATAGCTACTGATGACACCCTGCTGCGGTCTGGATGTTTGCACTCCCCCAAATTCATATGTTGAAACACTAGCCCCCCAAATGATGATATTAAGAGTTAGATAATTTGAGAGGTGATTAGGTCATGAAGGTGGAGCCCTCATGAATGGGATTAGTGACCTTATAAAAGAGACCCCAGAGAGATCCCTCACCTCTTGGGTCTCATGAGGTTACAGTGAAAAGACAGCAGTACAGGAAGCAGCTTCTCACCATGATTTCATACTTCTCAGCTTCTCTACAACTGTGAGAAGTGAATGTTATTTATAAGCCACCTAGTTTATGATACTTTTGTTGTAGCGGCCCAAAAGGGACTAAGACACACCCCTGTCTTCAAGAGTTCATATTGAAAAGCTGTCTTATAGGTGATCAGCTGGAAGAGTATGAAGCTCAATTACATATGCACTATAGCAAAATAACCAAGGCATCTATGGGTGAGGTAGCACTGTCATCCTCTACTGGAAAGCACATAGGAAAGTAATGTCCAACAGCTTTAGGGTGATGGTTGAGCAGCTCTGTGCCTCCCATTTTTCACTGCAGCAACACTGAACACTTTCTGTGTATTCAATGTTCAATCAACCAGGAGAGACAGATTCTCAAGCATACACCACCCATGCACTATACACACCCTCCACGTGCACACACCCCTACACAGAGAGAAAGGAGAGTGTCCCCCTTGGGTGGAAACAGTCTAGGTGAGTGCATATGCTCGAGAGCCCTGGCAGGGCCCATAGAAGCCTGTGCCCAGAGACCAGCTTCCAAGTCACCTCATACCCTAGAATTCTATAAACAGACAAACTATTATTCAAAAGTGGGACTAACATAAGGAGATTTTAGATCTATAAGGGCTCACAAAATGTGTTCTGGAGAGATATTCTGTAAAAGGATTACCAAAGAAGGTACCACAGAAAGTAGAAAAGTGAAGCCAGGAGGAATTATTGGAATTCAGGAAGTAAGGTAAGTTAATTACTCAGTGTTACTGTAAAGTTTAAATAGGTACTGATTATTAAAACATTTAACACATATGTGTATGTGGGGGAAGGGAAGAGGTGCCTGAGGTGAGGGTGGAGCACAGAAGTGGAAATTAAATGATGCAAACACATCTTCATTTACGTCTTTTAGGGTATATATAGATGTTCAATAATTTAAATCTTTGTTTTTAAAAGTATAAGTTCGAACACCTGCTAAATTCACAATGGAAATATTAAAAGCATAGAAATAGAAGTATCATTTTCAATTTAGAAAGAGATACCATGGTGAAGAGAAAACACAAAGCAAGACATCAGGTCTTCAGTGAACACAGTAAATATAAATGTGCTTAAATTAGCTCATCTTTTGGAAGACATTTTCAAATTTGTTAAAACAAACTAATTAACCATACTCTATTTTTAAATGATGCACTTTTTATAAAAAGGACACAAGAAAGTTGAAAATAAAGGTAAATGCTAGCAAAATAAATCTGAATTGGCAATAGCACACAAAAGAGAATTCAAAGCAAAAGCTTTAAAAGAGTTTTCAAGCAGTTCATGACATACTGATAAAACAACAATCTAATACGAAGATATAAAAATCGTAAATTTTAAACATCTAACAACAGAAGTACAAAACTTATAAAGAAAGAACTGATACTTCCAAGGAGAAATGGATAAATCCATAGTTCACAGTAGGAGAATATAACACATCTCAGAAATCAACAGATAAAATAGAAAAGCATATTAGTACAGAGGATTTTAATGCCACACTTTAAAAGTCTGATCTAATACATCCCCCCCCCACACACACACACCCCCCATGAGAAGTTGCATGAAAAAGACCATATTCTTTTTTAAGCACACTTACACAACAAAAAAAATATGATTTTCTATCAGGCTATAAAGAAGATGACAAGTTTCAAAAAATTGGTGTAAGTCTCACAAGGCTTATTCACTGATCCTATTAGAAAAATTAGAAATCAACAACAGGGATTCCCTGGTGGCGCAGTGGTTGCGCGTCCGCCTGCCGATGCAGGGGAACCGGGTTCGCGCCCCGGTCCGGGAAGATCCCACATGCCGCGGAGCGGCTGGGCCCGTGAGCCATGGCCGCTGAGCCTGCGCGTCCGGAGCCTGTGCTCCGCAACGGGAGATAAAATAGAAAAGCATATTAGTACAGAGGATTTTAATGCCACACTTTAAAAGTCTGATCTAATACATCCCCCCCCACACACACACACACCCCCCATGAGAAGTTGCATGAAAAAGACCATATTCTTTTTTAAGCACACTTACACAACAAAAAAAATATGATTTTCTATCAGGCTATAAAGAAGATGACAAGTTTCAAAAAATTGGTGTAAGTCTCACAAGGCTTATTCACTGATCCTATTAGAAAAATTAGAAATCAACAACAGGGATTCCCTGGTGGCGCAGTGGTTGCGCGTCCGCCTGCCGATGCAGGGGAACCGGGTTCGCGCCCCGGTCCGGGAAGATCCCACATGCCGCGGAGCGGCTGGGCCCGTGAGCCATGGCCACTGAGCCTGTGCGTCCGGAGCCTGTGCTCCGCAACGGGAGAGGCCGCAGCAGAGGGAGACCCGCATACCACAAAA